>NW_018736214.1:0-38655 GCF_002204515.2 Aedes aegypti | reverse complement strand
AAGAAGAAGAATTCATCTCGTGTATGGCGTTCTGTGAGTAACAATTGGTTGAATTGGTGAAATAATTAGTGGAAAAAATCTCTGAAGGAAATAGGTACTGAAAAAACTTTCAGCGTAGTTCCCAGTAGAAATCAATTAAGGTAAAGGGTGTACGGAATCAAATTGCGAAACACACAAAGATTTGGCAAAATTCGCACGTTCAACCAATCATCTTCAAACATTCAGGGAGTAAAAGAAACCACGTTCTGAATATTTCCCATGTTTGTTTTATTCAATTTCAATGCCATATCCAAATGCACGAACTTCTCTCTTCACACTACGTAGAGAGCCGAATCCTATTCTTGGCACTTTTGATTCACTTCGGCAGTGCGTGTGTGTGATCCATCTAACCCCCACTGTCCGGCAGTGATATTATGAAAAAAAGTTTTCAGCAAAAATGTAGTACATTTTTGCAAAAAGCTTCAGTCCGGGAGTTAGAAGGTGATAGCTCTATTGCAGATCCAGTGACCCATTTCAGAATGGCTGGAGAGACACGATTATTCAGGGCGTTTTTCGAATATTTACTTCCGAATTGAATTCCGGATGGCGTGGCACCAGCCAAATCATTGGCCAAATCGCGAAAAAAAAAGAACGAGAGCACGAAAAATAACGTGCAGCAAAACAAAACACGACCGTTCGCGGGCAACGCTTACTGCGATCCCTCACTTTTGATTCACTTCGGCAGTGGGGTTTTTTTTAAAGCTATTGAACATATATTTGGCCACAATGTGCGTCGCATTGAAGTGCTTTTGATTGCAAAGTTTCAGACCATTCGTTCGAGAAAAAACCCCCATGTCGAAGTGAATCATGAAAGTGCCCAAGTAGCTCTGCACCCTACTTATAGAGTTCTGTACAACATTTGGACCAACTTTGTTTTGCGTGGCATTCCTTTTTTTCTTCATGTCTTCCTCCGATTTCACTTCCTTAGGATGCTTTCGAAGTGCCTGCTTCATGATGACCCAGTACTTTTCCATTGGCCGCAGTTCTGGTGCATTGGGGGGTTTCGATGCTTCGGCATGAAATTGACTTCCTTAGCCTTGTACCACTCCAACACCTCTTTCGAGTAATGGCACGAGGCCAAATCCGGCCAGGAAATCATAGGACTATCAGGAGAGGAAGTAGACGCTTTTAAAATACACCTGCCCAATGGCCGTTCCAGTTGTCACGATTGGGGTGCTCCGCTTTCCACACGAGCAAATTGCTTGTCAAATTATATATATTTTTAGTGAACTTTGTGATGAGCAGAGTAATGTTACTGGTTCAACGGTTTATTGGCAAGTGATAACTGAACATAGCCTTTGTTAACTAACTAAATTATTCACCCTACTAATCTAGGGTTTGCTTCTTAACACCCCCTTTCAAACCTAGTGCATGGCGATGCTTCTTGAATACATCCGTCGGTAAACCTTTGGTAAATAGATCGGCGACCTGATCCCCGATTGGAATGTACTGCACCTCGATTTCTTGGCTTTCAATACGTTCTCGAACAAAGTTATAACGAATATCAATGTGCTTGAGTCGTTTCTAGTCTCTTGGTTCTTTTGCTATTTGAATACAGGACTGGTTGTCTTCGTAGATGATTAAAGGTGAATCCCGTTGAACTCCAAACTCCGTAACGATATTACGAAGCCAAACCGCTTCACATGTTGCTTGGCTCAGCGACACGTATTCCGCCTCGGTTGAGGATAACGACACCGTTAGTTGCTTGCGTGTAACCCATGTTATTGCATTGCCGAACAGTTTGATGCAGAAACCAGATGTTGCCCCAATCTGCATCCACAAATCCAATGAGTGGAACGTCCTTGCTACGATGGTAGAAGAGCGAGATGTCTTTCGTACCTTGAAGGTATCGTACAACTCGTTTGAGGGCTTTCCAGTGTTCTTCAGATGGTGTATTCTGGAAACGACTGAGGACATTCACCGCCGCACATATATCTGGATGTGATGACAACATTAGCATTTGGCACCAGCGGCGTAGAAACCGGTTTGCATCCCAAATCGCTTCAACAGATCGAGAACCTATTTAGTTTGATTGATGCATAACGTACCTTGCTTTCTGTTGTGTTCAATCCGCAGGCCCAAGAAATGATTCAGCTCTTGAAGATCAACCATGTCGAACTCAGCGGCCAAGTTCTTCTTGATAACTGTTCCAAGGAAGCGGACGCCAGAATAATATCATCCACGTATAGAACAACGTAGATGCGGACCTTTTCTCCAGTGTACGAGTAGCGGCAGCTATCGTACTTCGAACGTTGAAATCGAAGCTTCACCATAAATTTGTGGAACCGCTCATTCCAGCTCCGAGGCACCTGCTTTAAATCGTATAGCGATTGGTTGAGTTTGCAGACAATCTTCTCCCTCTCAAATCCTGGCGGTTGCTTCATAAAAACAAAAAACAGTTTCCTTCAAGTAACCGTTCAAAAATGCAGTTTGTACATTCATTTGGTGTAGATACAAATTCCTTTGAACAGCAACGGACAGCAGCGCACGAACGGTTATCATTCGAACCACCGGAGCATATGTTGCCCGATAGTCCATCTCGTGTCACTGCGAGCATTCTTTTGCGACCAGCCGAATTTGTATCCAGCGTTGCCAACCTTCCAGATTTGTCTGAAATATTCCAGATTTTTGAGGCCCCATTTTACAAAAATCTGGAAGATCCAGATAAAATTTTCCACGAATTTGTAAAGTTTTGAAATGAATTTGTAACGTTCTCCATGCACAACACAGGAGATCCAGACTTTTACAGACACAATTTTCCAAATCTTCCAGATTTTTGAAAAATTGACTTGGCATCCCTGTTTGTATCGGCTAATCAAATTATCGTCGTTGTATTTGATCTTTAACACCCATTTACACGGCATTGCTCGGCATCCATCTGGAAGATCTACCAAATCCCAGGTGTGGTAGAGCCTATGTCGATATGATCCTCAATTTGCATTCCACGTGTTCACCTGAGTGTCAGTTAGGCAGTCTTACTTCTACCTTGCACGAGTATAGTTCGGTGCCCTCACAGCGCGCGTGGTTATTGCATCAATCCACATAGTAGTTACTACACCAGGTATGGTTCTTCTCCAGCGATTTGAGTTCATCGTTGATCGCCAACTACCATTCAGGCCAGTCGTCTCGCTTTGCCTCGTCGATCGTTTCAGGAAGATTCTGAATATAGCTTTCAGCATTTAATGCAAACGCTCCGTACAAATGATAATCGGAAAATCTATCCGGCTGCTTTCGCTTTCTTTCTGTTCGTCTTACTATTCTAACTTCTTCCTGTTTTACTTCTTCATTTTCATCTTCTGATAATGATTCGTACACATCGTTGTCTTCCTCTTCTTCTTCTTCAATTATTCTTACTTCATCAGCTACTTCGTTCTCAGCCGGCGCAATTTCCCTATCGGACACTAGGTGGTCCGACTGCGCTCGAAATGTGCTTCTGCCATCGCCGAATATTTTTTTACCATTTCCAGAACAGCTCTTCGCCTTGATCACATACACCGCCGTGAAATGGGTAAAATCGTCGATGAAACTGACGAACATTTTTCCTCCATCCCAAGCGGCTGGCTGGAACGATCCACAAACGTCGGTGTGTATCAACTCCAACGGACGACTTCTAGCTCGCGGTGTGTCTAAAAATGGCAATTTAACCTGCTTTGCTTTCATGCACGATTCACAAATTTCGCTTGATTCCAGGTTCTTCTCGATGTCCAGGCCATCCACCATGTTGCATCGAACTAACTTCGCCAGACCGGAATTTCCGATATGACCAAAACGCCGATGCCACAGAATTCTTTGCGTTTTGGAATCAGTAGCTAGAGCCGGCTCGCTTGATGGAATCAACTCGACGTTAAGCTCGGAAAGTTTAGTCTTCCTCGTAGCCGTGCAGACTCGTGAACCATCAGTCTTGGTGATAAACGCTTCATCACGTGTGAAAGTAGTACGCATTCCACGTTCTCCGATTTTCTTCACAGAAAACAGATTTATAGTCAAATCCGGATTTTGCCACTGTAATAACCACCGATTGTTCCAGGCACGATGAAATAGATCCGAATTTCCGAGTTACGTGCGCAAAATTTCTTTGCACCACTGCTGTTCTTCCGACTCCATCTTCACCACGATTGCACATCTGCTAGTGAAACTTACACAGCTTAAAGAAATACACATTGAACAAATTACACCTAAAGTTTCTAAAGAGAGTACCCAACGGGAAAAAAGTTACAACAATTTAAAAGTGGTGCAATTTGATTCCGTACACCCTTCAATAGCGTTGGAGTGCTCAAGGCTTTCTTGGAGCAAATTCTGAAGAAATTCTTTTTAGCTTCCTATGAAAACTCGCTAGAGGAATTTCTAGGAGAATTGGTCGATCAATGTTTAGAGAATCTTCTTAAGAGATATCTGGAGCAGTCCTTTGAAGTATTCTGTAGACATCACAATAAGAATACCTGCACCGAGTTCGACTGTGAAAAAGTTACTTTAGTGACCATTATGGATGAAGTAGTGGCTTTAGAGACCTTCCATTAAAAATAGAGAGCTTTTTGAGACTTGCATTTAAATAGTGACAAAATACCAGCCCTGAAATAAATTGTACCTTTGAAGTCGGCCTTCTGATACCTGATTTCAACCGGTGTTGTCAAAGTATCGATATTGCTCACCACCATTTCATAGTCCTGTTCGTCATTAATTGTACCCACAGAGGAGTTTCGGATCAGTGCACCAACTTGTTATCAATGAAATCGTCTTTTCACATCGTCAAGCCATAAAACAAAATGACTACGTACCCGTTTCTGCCACAGCTGCACTCGTCTTACAAACGCTCTTCCGATGTTTGCACAATGTGCTATTGTCAGCGAACCGCTTGCCGCACATTTGGCACTCGTACGGTTTCTCTCCGGTGTGCGTTCTCCGATGGGTGTGCAACTGATTGGACTGGGCAAACCGTTTGCCACAGAAGTCGCATTCGTGCTTTTTGATGCCCTGATGGAGCAATTCGTGTCGCTTCAGGTTGGCCACGTGGCTGAACGTTTTCGAGCACGTTTTGCAGGTGTAGCCGCGAACTCCGTCGTGCATCGGTTCGTGTGCTTTCAGGGCTTCCAGTGAGCTGAAGGCTCTGTCGCAGAACGCGCACTGGAAGTTCTTCTCGTGATTTCGCTCGTGCATATCGAAAACTAGTTTGTCCACGAATCGTTGCTCGCATGTTTGACACTGGAAGAAGTCAACCTGTTCGTTGGGGTGGGCTCGCAGGATATGTTCCACCAGGAGCGAATGTCGCTTGAATGAGGCGGTGCAGAAGCGACAGTAATTCTGGGCGCGAGGAGCAGCCAGGCCAACTTGAGCTTGCGCCGAGGAAGCACCGTGATAACGTATTTTGTGTTTCCTTAGTAGGGTGGCGGATGTGAATCGAAGTTCACATCCATTGCACCCATACGGCGTTTCCCCGGAATGTAACCGAAGGTGATCCTTATACATAGGCGACTGACGGAAAGCCTTCCCACAAACTTCGCACTTGTACGGCTTTTCCGAAGTGTGTATCAGATGATGTCGCTCGAGATTGTTCTTGTTGGCAAAAAGTCGACCACATGATTTACACTCGTGTCGCTTGATACCGGCGTGGGCATCCTCATGTTCCCTCAGGAACGACATGGACATGCATTGCTTGCCACAGTGCTGGCAGGTGAACTTACCCTTCGGTCTATCAGCGTAGGTGAACGTGCTGACCTGATGATCTACGTTATGTTTTAGCTTTTCGTGTCGTCGTTTTCCCAGTCCATCGGTAAACCTGAGTTCGCAATGATCACACTTCACCGGCCGTTCCACCGGATCGTGCTTCGATAGATGTCGATTGTACTTGGTCAGATTTGGGAACGACTCATCGCACGCTTCGCAGGACAAATTGTGATCCACGTGGTCGACCATATGGGCAAAAAGCTCTTCGGGCGTCTCAAACAGCTGAACACACATGTAACACTTACGTTCGGTTAATCCCTTCAATTTTCCCCTTCTTCGGGCGAGGGGTTGTCCCGAGCCACGGGGTCGTCCTCTTTTCCGCTTTTGTGCTTGAGGCGCTTCGTTGTCTGATTTTGCTTCGTTTTCGTCATCCTCGGCAATATCTTCATGGGGAGAATCCTCCCGGAAATCGTCCTGCTCGATATATTCCTCCTCAATCTCTTGATTTTCATCTGCTTCGGGAATATCCGTCAAGTCTAGTGCATGCATGTCTGGCTTTGTTTCAACTTTGACTAGCAATTCTATTTCCAGATCTGACGAATCGACAAGTTTGTCCTGTAATAACTATTAAAAAAAGTTTAGTTTATCTTCAGCACAAATATCCTCATATCAAGCTGGTAGCTACTGAGTATCAAAATATAGAAACTTTAAGAGACCTCATGCTTGAAAAAAATAGACCAATAAGAACAGGAACTAAAAAGAGACTTTCATGAACCAAGAAATATACAGGAGTAAAGAGTTTTCATAAGCACCTTTCAGAGAGTTTGGCTAAACATTTATCAATGATTTTTTTTTATACGGCAAATACCTATTACTCGAGAAACTACTACAAGTATTACTGCTCGGAATTCATTTATTGATTCTTTGCCGGCCTTTTTAAGAAATTCATCCATGAATTTCGTTCAAGATACCTTATATAATTCAGCCTGCAGTTTTTTTTTTAAGTTAACCTTAAAAACTTCCCCAGGATCCCCTTGAGGATTACTTCCACAAATTGCTTCACAAATTTATCAGGAAAATCATAAACCCTCCAGGAGTTCACCAGTGATTCCTCATTGAATATCGCTAGGAGTTCGTCCAAGATTTTCGCTTAGGACAACTTCAAGAATTCAAGCATTATTTTCTCCAGAATTCCTCCTGCAACAAGGTCGTACAAGATTTATTTATGATTGAATCCAGAATTTTCTCTAAGGATACTATTGAAACTTACTCCAGGGATTCTTCCTAAGATTTCTTCAGGAATTCTTTGACAAATATGCTGTAGCCTAAAACATGATTTTTTTCTACGTCTAATTTGTACGATTCTCTTGAATGACATGAAAGGGTATGCCGGTGGCCTACGAGTGTCACGTTCATGCCCAACACCATTCTTTTTTCTTCAATTATCCAATAACGATGGATCGAACCAACAAAAGAAAGATCCTTTTTCAAGAGAATACCTTTTTCAATATCTATTTTAGTCGATCACCCAAACTGCAAATGTTGCATAAAATCAACGACATTATCACTTCATCTGTAGATCATCCTGTAGCGCTACGCACCACCAACACCACTTATCAAACGTAGGATCGTAGTCGAATCCCAGTGAATTAACAAAAAGACGAGTACTAACATATAGGGTGCCGGTAACAATGGTTGTTATGTACCAGAAGATTGGACTAAGGAATAAAAAGTACATTTAATTAAGTTTACGCAAAACATTTGCTCCTTTGCACCAGTAGTAGCCGTCCTTTTTATTGTTTTTTGGAATGGATGTATAACAATGAAAACACCGCTAGCGCATGACGGCTCACCATAGTAGCATGTCCGAAAGAATTTGAAACTATTGAGAACCAGAGCTACAGGTCCTAAGCCCTGATGAAGGTGGATGGTTGTGATGGCTATGACCGTGGTCATCATGTAAAGAACAAACGGACATTGCTGTATTTTGTCAGCACCGAGGAGGCAGCCCCTCTAGCACGATGTAGGTGGCGCAACCCTGGTTAGGTGGCCTCTCGAAGACTCTTCACCAACCAAGAAAGGCAAAAGTAGAGCAAACGGATTGATTTTACGGCAACAGACCCGGCAACGAATAAAGGACAACGATTGGAAAGTTGGATCTTGGAACGTGAGAACTTTGAATGAACCCACGCGTGTTGGGCTCCTGGCTCGTGAACTGCGGAATGTCGGCGTGAACGTGGCAGCTGTCCAGGAAATACGCTGGCCGAGAACCGGAGAACGCGAATTCCGAGCGGTCGACCCCATCGCCAACACTTCATTCAAGTACCACATCTACTACAGCGGTGACGACAGAGCAGAACGTGGAGTTGGCTTCATAGTTATTGGGAACCAGATGAAGCGAATTATTCGGTGGAAACCGGTAAGCTACCGAATCTGTGTGTTGAGGATGAAGGGCAAATTCTTCAACTACAGCCTGATCAGCATATGCGCCAACGAACGATAAGTCCGATGACATGAAGGATGAGTTCTATGAGAGCCTGGATAAGGCCTACGGAGAGTGCCCAAAACAAGACGTCAAGATAGTCATCGGCGACGCAAATGCGCAGATCGGGAAATAAGATTTCTTCTTATTGGAACGGAAAGCCTTCATTCCGTCGCCAGAAGCCGTATGCTTGTGGCCGGTACCCGACAGAACAGAGAGCGGTACAGGGCAGCAAGCGCCGAAGAAAAGCGAATCCACCGCAGAAAGAAAAGGCAGCACGAAGAAAGTGTGGTAGCTGACGCTCAAGAAAGCATGAACCGGAATGATATGCGGAGATTCTATGCAACGGTCAATGGTGCGCGGCACAATACCGTACCAGTGCCCGCCATGTGCAATGATCGAGAAGGGAATTTGCTGACCGATAAAACGGCGGTAGCTGCAAGGTGGATAGAGCACTTTCAGCAATTGTTGAACGGTGGAAATGGAAATGAAGCGAGGAACAGGATGAACATAGATGACGACGATCAAGCTGTGGACCCACCGACCATAGGAGAGGTTAAAAAGGCTATCAGCGAACTGAAGAACTGTAAGGCTGCTGGGAAGGACGAGATCCCGGTCGAGCTTCTTAAGCACGGAAGCGAGCAGCTTTACCAGTCGATCCACCGAGTACTTCTGAAGGTATGGGAAGACGAAGAATTGCCCGCCGGCTGGTTGGATGGCCTCATCCGCCTTATCTACAAGAAAGGGAACAGACTGGAGTGTGCCAATTACAGAGGAATTACCCTGCTGAATTCGGCGTACAAAATTCTGTCGCGCATTCTGTTTAACAGACTGCGACCGCTCGAGGAGTTCTTCGTCGGCGAATACCAAGCTGGTTTCGTGAGGGCCGTTCGACAACGGACTAGATGTTTAGCTTGCGAATGATCCTAGGCAAATTCCGGGAGTATAACTTGCAGACTCATCATCTGTTTATTGATTTCAAGGCGGCGTACGACTCAGTTAAAAGAAATGAGCTTTGGCAGATAATGTCTGAAAATGGTTTTACGGCGAAACTAATTAGGCTGATACGTGCTACGCTGGATGGTTCGAAATCAAGTGTTCGGATCGCAGACGAGGTGTCAACCTCGTTCGTGACGTTAGACGGATTGAAGCAGGGAGACGCACTTTCGAATTTACTGTTCAACATTGCACTTGAGGGTGCTATTAGGAGATCTGGCGTGCAGAGAAATGGCACTATTATCACAAGGTCGCACATGCTCCTTGGCTTTGTGGACGCTATAGACCTAATTGAAATCGATCGCAGGTCAGTGGAAGAGGCCTTCGTGCCTCTGAAGAGGGAGACAGCTAGGATAGGTCGACCATTAATTCTACCAAGACAAAGTACATGATTGCAGGTAGAGATAGAGTCAGGCATGGTGGTGTAGGTGCTGAGGTAGTGTTTGATGGGGATGTGTTTGAAGTTGTTGAAGAATTTGTTTATCTTGGAACACTTGTGACATGTGACAACGACGTTTCCCGCGAAGTGAAAAGACGTGTTGCGGCTGCGAATAAAGCCTTTTACGGACTACGTAACCAGCTTAGGTCCCGCAGCTTGCTAACGCAAACAAAATTCGCCCTGTATAAAACATTGATTCTTCCGGTGGCTCTCTACGGGCACGAAGCGTGGACGTTGAAAGAGTCAGACCGGAAAGCTCTCGGTGTTTTCGAGCGTAAAGTGCTGCGGGCAATACTCGGTGGGAAACTCGAAAATGGTGTGTGGCGCAGACGCATCAATCACGAGTTGTATCAAGTGTACAAAGATGCGAATATTATCAATCGTGTAAAATACGGCAGACTTCAGTGGGCTGATCACTTAGTGCGAATGTCGGAAGAAAGAATATGATAATATAATATTCAGCAGGGAACCAGGTAGAGGTCGGCGGCTTCGGGGAAGACCACGAATACGCTGGCTGTACGCAGTGGAAGAGGACCTGGCGACCCTAAACGTTCGGGGCAACTGGAAAAGTTTCGCCCAAGACCGACGAAGATGGAGCTCTACAATACGCTCGGCAATGGCGTGACGCTACGCTGTAGCCATCAAGGTATCAAGGTAGGTATAGAAATGAAGCAAAGTCCCAGAGATGATCTCTATGCTTCATTCGAAAGATATTAGTTGCTGTTCCGAGGATAAAATGTTAAACCTATGTAAAAATTTACTATTTTGTTTAAAATTCCTTGTATCATTCCCGAACGTCTACTACTGGAGCACTAGCGCAACTACTGGAACACATGTACCAATTGTGGCTCAAGCGATTTTTTGCTAAAAAACAGTTTTATATTTTTTTTATATCTTTTCCATATAGTAGAGGTTGAAATCTTTCTGTTGACGCCAAAAGATCTTTGTTAAGGCTTTTCGTTATTATGTTATGATTTTTTATAGCTTCTGAAGGCCTAGCATTTAAGAAGCCAAAGCCTGCATTTTGATAGCATTTAAAGCATATACACGGCTTGCTAACATTTAATGACTTGCAATTAAGTTGCATATACTGCTAAATAAATGCTTATTGGTTACCTGGTTAGTATTCAATGTAATAATCTTTGGCGGAATTTTGGGAATAATTCTTGGAAGAAACTGTGGATTATTTTTTGCGGAGATTCATATCAAAACTACTGGAAGAATAACTGAAAAAATCGACGTAGGAGCTTGTGTGGTACTGAATGAACATTGTCATAGATCTTGTCCTTAACGCAACTGGTAGTTGCAATGGAAAAAAATGTCCTTAACACAACTGGTGTTTGCAATGCAAAAAAAATGTCCTTAACGTGACAGGTGGTTGCAATAAAAATAAATAATCTTTGCGCGATTGGAGTTTGCAATAAAAACATGTCCCTAAAAGCGACTGGTGGTTGCAATATAAAAGTAATGTCTAACGCGACAGGGGCCCAGATAGCCGTAGCGGTAAACGCGCAGCTATTCAGCATGACCAAGCTGAGGGTCGTGGGTTCGAATCTCACCGGTCGAGGATCTTTTCGGGTTGGAAATTTTCTCGACTTCCCAGGGCATAGAGTATCTTCGTACCTGCCACACGATATACACATGCAAAAAATGGTCGATGGCATAGTAAGCTCTCAGTTAATAACTGTGGAAGTGCTCATATGAACACTAAGCTGAGCAGCAGGCTCTGTCCCAGTGGAGACGTAACGCCAGAAAGAAGAAGAAGAAGAAGTCTAACGCGACAAATGGTTGCAAAATATGTCTTTAACGCGACTGTTGGTCGCAAACTTGTTCCTATCAATCAATGTTATTGATATTGCTAGCGCGACTGGTGGTCGTATATTTGTTCTAAGCAATGGTGGTGTACACTTGCTACCGACTGGTGGTCGCATACATGTTCTTAGTAACTGCTATTAATGTTGTTAACTCGACTGGTGGTCGTATGCTTGTTCTTAGCAAGTATTATTGATGTTGTAAGCTCGACTGGTGGTCGTATATTTGTTCTAAGCAATGGTGGTGTACACTTGCTACCGACTGGTGGTCGCATACTTGTTCTTAGTAACTGCTATTAATGTTGTTAACTCGACTGGTGGTCGTATACTTGTTCCTATCAAGTATTATTGATGTTTTAAGCTCGACTAGTGGTCGTATATTTGCTCTAAGCAATGGTGGTGTACACTTGCTATCGCGACTAGTGGTCACAAATTAGTTCCTAATAAAAGTGTTGCTCACATGCATGCGCGACTGGCGGTCGAAAATGTATCTATAGAATAATATATGTAAGCCCAATGATGTCTAGTAACTTAGTAGATCAAGGTATGTTATATCAAAACAAGTAACAACAGCCAAACAAGTCTTCGAGTGAGTATTTCCGTGAAAGTACGGTGGTTTGAATGTACAACAAGATGAGAGTCAAACGCTGATGCTACTCTGTTCAACATGTATATGTCAGTTTATTAATAGCAATATTTTGTCCAAAATTAGTTCGTCTTAGAGATGTCATTGCATAGAATTAGCTTGCCGTTTCTAATGAATGGAACGACATTCAACCGATCAATAAGTTCAACACCGTATCCTACAGCGGAAAAATGTTTCCAAGTCGCATGTACAAGTGAACAGTTGAGACAAAGACAAATTAAAAACCTCCATGTCCCTTGCAGTTGCCCAAAATTTTATGGCTCATAAAGTAATCTAGAATGCCGTGAAAAGTGTACTGCGATCTGTCAAACTTGGGTACCTTTTGCACTACCGAGGGATCAAATGCAGTACTAGAAGTGATACCTAATCTGAGCTCGAGTGTGACGGACCTGGTTGAGATATGAGACAGTATACATCGGGGAAGTTCTTAGCGATGTATCCTGAATTCCTAAAAGCTTTCGTGATGACGAAAACGATGTGAAAACTCATCACTTAAAACTTTTTTTTTCCTGAGAAGAGAGAGGATGTGTGGTACTGAATGAACATTGTCATAGATCTTGTCTTCCAACCCTGTTATGATGGCTGACAATCAAAAGCCTGTTGAAAGATATCCGAGAATGTAGCAGCGGATCGAACATCAAACGATCTAGTAGGCATGGCACAACTTTGACGCCTCACTCCTATAGTAACGTCAGAATGGAATGAAAGGTTTTTCGTGGGGCTCCCGCTTGCCAACATCGATTCAGAGCTTCACAGAGCTCCAGAAGGAATTCTTGTAGTGCTTCCTGAAAGATTTTCTGGAGTAACAATATTCGGGGATAGTCAAATACTCAAAGATTTCCTGGATGCAAATTCTAGAGATATTCCTCTAAGAATCACTTGAGAAATTGCTTAAGAAACTTTGGACAAATACTTGAGAGAATTTACAAAGGAATCTCTAGACAAATTTCTCCCTGGGTTCCTGGAGAAGGACTCTTTGAAAGTATTACAGAAAAAAACTGCGGAACACTTTTTTTGTCATAAGTACCAAAATTCCGCTATTTACCTAATTTACGATTGCTGATTTCATTGCCCTTTTCAAAAACATCATAGCACGTCTAATTTTTGAGATATTGACTGTTTAAAATGCAGAAATTGATGATTTCAGCCAACTTGCATGCAATTTTGCCAGCTTGTATAGAGATTTATTTGTTTGATTTGCCACAGAATTCACACTCCATATTTTAAACTATAGTTATAAACAAAATTTACCATACTTTTGACACTCAAAAATTATTTCTCGATGATTTAGAAAAGTTTTGTATTTTGCCATATAAGAGAAACCAACCATTTAGTATGAAGGCTGCAAGCATGTTGAAAAAGTTGATTCAATCTAAATTTGATCGCACAGTTTAAGGTGATTATAAAACGAAGCCAAGCTTTGAATTTTCAAGTGCACAAGACGAGAGTATCTCACAACAGTTCGCGTTGAAAACCGATCAACTTACTTGCTTGCTGGTGGTGACCAATGGGATAGATTTTTAACGCGAAGCGCTGTTTGGTTCTTAAGTCTTGTGCTCTTGAAAATTTGAGGTGTGGCTTCGTTTTTTAATCACCTTAAATCAAATTATATCTTATATGAAAGTTGTAGTCCTTATTTGCATTCTTGGTGGGTTAGATCATTAAAAAATTTGATGAATCATAGTTTAAATTATAGTGTTTTACACAACTTTGACGACCTGTAGCTAAAAACTGTGACGTGCAGGAACATTTTTTAGAACGGCAATAGATTCAGCAACACCAAATTTACTAGACACATAATTTGATCCTTGAGACAAGCAAGAAAATTATTTTAGTTACGCTGTGTTCTTTTACATAAAAAATCTGAAGAGGAATTCCAGAAGAACATGTTGAATAGTCGAGTGAGTTTTTCTGGAGCCTCTAGAATTTTGCACCAGAAAAAGTCACTTTAGAAACTAATTGATTAGAAGAGACTTAAGAGATCATGCTTTAAAAGTAGTGATAAATTCTCTAAATAGATACCTGCTACCAGCCCTGTTACACAAACTCACCTGATGCTCCGTCATCTCGACCTTGGGCACCCGCTTGTACCGCAGTCGGTTCTCCTCCCTGATGAACAATTCCATTCTCTTAAAGCAACGCCCACTTTCGACCAGCTGCCTCCGAATGGCCACAATCAAGTCCAACCGTACCAAGCACTGTTCACAGACGTTTTCCAGAAAGTCGGACTCCTTCATCTGTACGCCGCAACCGGTGACTTCCAGTACTTCCCCGATGGACATCGTCCCGACAATCGTCTTCTCACTGCAATCCTTGATGAATTTCTCCAGGAAGTTAAACCCCAAGCACAACCGGCAACTTGCCAGGTGCACTTCTCGGCCCATGCTAAAAACCGGGTACAAAATCTAATCAAACAGTTCTCATGAGATTTCACAAAACCTCACCTCACATTCCGGAAGATGATTGGTTCGCTGTACTCGTCCACCTCCTGGAAATGTTGCTGGCAAACTTCCGCTTCTAGTGGATCGAGAGCCGGTGGAAGTGCAACACCCGAGCCCAACTCAATCGCCTGGCACCAGCGTTCGATTAGCTGCTTATTTCGCGGAAATCGAAGCGTGAAGCTTTGCCCCTCCGGATCACAGTGCGGGACGATACAGGGCATCGTCGGTGGCCTCGATTTGGACGGGTATTTTCTCCGAAAACCGCGCAATCTCGACAAAAATGAGATCGTTTGCTGGATTCCAATGCTTTGTTGTTGTTTATGTCCACGAAGTTTTTAACATTTTTTCAAAGCACGCTCCAGAGTCAAACTTAGAGCTTGTACTAAAACTTGAAAAACAAACGAACGCTAAATTTGCTTCACTCTCTTGCTGGTCGGTGATAAATACTTAAAAATGTTAAAAATAAATTGAGGACAGAGATTCACGTTTAGGGCTTTTTGACAAATCAATAACAATGAGGAAATAATTAATAAAATTCTCGTGTTATTTTTAATCTCAAATTCTTGATGGTTGGAAATAACCGAAACAAAATTTTAAGAGCAGAAAGAAATTTTATTTAATTAGCTTCCCGGATAAAAACGTATCATTCAGTGAATGGAATAAACCATTAATGTACAATATAACGTATTAGATACAATACAGCGTATTGTAATTGAATGTCGAGCAATATTATTCTTGTTTGGATATATAATTCAAAAACAATATAATATATTGTAACAGAACATTGTATTGTTTTTAATGTGTTTTATACCTTACAATTTTGGTCAAATTCCTATTTTCGCGTAAAACAACTGCTGCTTTTTCTATGTAGCTTTGCTGAAAGAAATAAACAAAACAAGTTCAGAAAGCAAGAAATGTTGGGTGAAAAATATTCAAAAAGTAAAAATAAGTAGTTTTTTAGAAGTCACTTGACATTAGCTGTAACGACGAATGCAACCATGATACAGTTCGTTGAATTGTTTTTGTATTGTACAACAATACACGAATTGCTAATCAAGACAATACATGAACATTATATCGTATTGTATTTTCAAAATTTTTGTATGAGAAAATATCTATATTTGTATTGTTACGATACTTAACCACCCATACATTATATTGCAAAAATCTCATATACCGTACAGTGAACTGTTCAAAACAATATATTGTACTGTAATTGTATTGTCATTTTACATATACTGTATTGTATTTCCAATATATTGAATGGTACTGTTACAATACGTTATATTGTTTTTGTATTGTATTTTTTATTCGGGTTGAGTGAAGTCTTGAACAGGAATGAAAAAAATTGCACCGTTGTTTATTAAAGAAAACATCGGTTGCTAGGGAGACATTTGGTATGGGGCTCTGCACAAAAATCTTTCGTTCTCTTTTCCTCTTACATAAAATTTGTAAACAACAAGGCCAGTAAACGTCAAAATCCCATGCGAAATCAAAACAGTGCAGAGCCCCATACATGTGAAATTATTTTTTTAAACCCGTATAGGCCTGAGTGAAAGCAAAAATTCTAAAACCCTCACCGCTCAGCGAATTCTTATTGGATTCAAATGTTTTTTTGTCAGTATACAGGCACACATATCTAGTTTCTAGAAGTGGCCAGAGGAACTCGGAAATATTCCTGTGGGTTATTTCGGTGGATCACTGGGTCAGGTCGGGTGAGAAGGGTACTGTGCGTTTGTGCCCCTGGAAGTAGGCAAATTTCAAGTTCCCGGCGTTTTATCGGAATCGGTTATAAAGTGGCCACTACATGACGGAATTTTAAGAAAATTGCATCAGTGTAAACCTTTTGAGAGACGTTTGAATTGAAAAACTATGAGTATTGCATTTGATTAATCCTACAAATGACCATTTTTGGGTCCCGGGACGCCTCAAACTTACGATAGAGAGTTCAATTTGTATCTGAACATCTGTGCCAAGCTTATGGGAATGCATTTTAGTGCACAATTATGTTTGATTTCTACTTTTCGAGAATTGAAACGAATTAGTATCCAACAAATCTATAGTCGGTTCTTCCAGGCATTACGTCCGAATGGCCACACCCAGTATATTTGAAACGGTGTTAAACTCTTCATTTATAATGTTGAATGTCAGATCTTGATGATTTATGCAAATTAAAATGATTGTCATTGCAAACAAATAAAGGTAACTTGGCATGTCCCAAAAAATAGCCCTTTTTACCCGACTTGACCCAGTGACCCACCGGAATAACTCCGGCCACATGAATATTTCCGAATTCCTCTGGCCACTTCTAGAAACTAGATATGTGGGCCAGTGAACTGACAAAATATCTTTTGAATCCATTAAGAATTCTCTGAGCGGTGAGGGTTTCAGTATTTTTGCTTTCACTCAGGCCTATACGGGTTAAGTTTAAGTAGATAGCCCTGACGGTGGTAGGTCATTACTCTCAAAAAATGATATATTAAAAACCGCTAAAATTGAATTCATTGTAAAATATGTAGATCCCAAAATGTTTCCATTACTTCATGTCGATAATAATTATTAGTGTATAGAGAAGTTGGACCAAATATAATATTCACAAAAGGATACTTTCTATTAGTGTAACTAGATCAAGATTACGAAAAATGTAATATTTGGCCATCAATCAATATCTGACTCTCCACATTTCTTTGCATATACCATGCATGATTTAATGAGCGATTCAACGAAAACGATAAATTCTATGAAGCATTTCTGCATTACGTATTATTCCATGACTATTTGCTTTGGAAGCATTCTCAAAAAGCTTCGAAAGTGGATCTTTCAAAATTCATTCCTAGAAACAATTGATAATATACATTCCTCAAAGATGCTTTAATACATGCATAAGAAAAAAGGAAGCAGACTCTACCCAAGGTCTATTCGACCATTAAGACTGACCTAAGAAGTATGATTAATTTTTATTGTCAAAGAGAACATTCAATAATTATTCTTGAATTTGTGTTTTAGTGTAACTAACTATTTTATAGGATTTCGTAAAATTTTAAGAGGAAAATAACCATCATCGTTTTAAAAATTTTCAAAACCAGTTTTTTTGCTCAATATCCAAGCAATGTTCCAGAAAATCTATCATTGCATTGCACTGGCTATCTGAAATCCAATGATAGATTTTTATGAGGATTGCTTCAAATTTGAGTGAAAAAACTGGTTTTTAGTGTTTGATGACTGCTGATGATTGAATGATGGAGTCTTGAGCCTTAAAGAGCTAATGCGCTTCACACTAGGAAGGTTTGGTTAATAAAACCGATTTTTGAAGATAACAAAAATAATTAGGATGCATATTTTGAAACGTAGTGTTCGACAATATAAAACAAGCATCTAATGATACACCACAATATATAAGAATTCCTATTAAATGATAATTCAAGAGATTTTCAAAAAGAATACTATACATTTAAACCTTTAGTTTTACACCAATGAACTTACAACATACTAATAATAACTTAGATATTTACTACCCAAGGAACAATTGGTAGCTTTTAAGATACTTACGTGTTTAATACAAGCCGCATTGCAGCAACCATTGCTGAACAAATTTTTAGTTGAATCATTAATTGAATAAAAATAATTTCCGCTTATAAAAAAGCTGTTATTCCACTTTAAGTTTGTGGTTTGAGTAAGAGCTGAATAAACCTCCGAAAATGCAAATATAGTAGCTTTTGTTCTACAACACATAAGAAGTGTAACAATTGACTGATTAAAAGCTTCTATAGCTTGTAGCCATCATTTAAGTAGAATATTGAACATTTGATTAACAACAAATCGTACAAAAGTTTCAGTGTCTTATACTTAAAATTTTGATCAGCATGATTAGTAAAATTTATAAACAATGTGAATAACAGTATATGAGTATGCTTTTATTCAAGCAAAACATATTATGTCTTTTTATGTTATTTTAAAATGTTTCAAATGTTTTCTAAATCAAATCTCAGACATGCGGATCAACGAGGGTAAAGTTCGAATTACATTGGATAAAAAAGATTATAATTTAAGTTTTCCAAATGTAGTGATCATCATCTGCGACGATATTGATATAAGAAATAGTTACTAATCATAACATTTTCAATGATAATCGCAGTATAAATAATAATTCAACAATAATTACATGAAAGTGGTTACCCAACTAACAGTCCAGAGTCACAAATAAACATACATATTTGATTATTGTTGAATAATGGTGACAGCTGAAAAAATGCCCTAGAAAGAACTGAGAAGATGCTATTTAGAACCAAATTTAAGTCAATGTTAAACATTTTTCACTGGAATGAATAATAGTAGAATCAACACTTATTAAACTTTTCCAAAGCATCTCTGTCGACTTGTCAAGATTGTTTTACTAATGAGTTGAACAAGTCATTTTTCATTCTATTAAAGAGCCAATATTCCACCAAACAAATATATTTGTGTAAACAGATGTACAGGAGATGAACTAACGTTTTGGTTGCTTCGCACTTCAGCTGTTTCCATGCTTAACATGAACATGATTAAAAGCTGAATAGGTATTTTATAAAATCCTAATTCAACAAAGATATATCATCCGAGCAGTTAATCCAAAGAAGGCCAAAATAACGATTAATAAACACATTGTTCAGCAACAAATAAGCCTTACAAAAGAGGTCACACCATAGCCAAATTTACGAAAAGTGGACAAAATATTTAAAAATTGCGTTGTATTCAAAATGTATTGCAATGTTCAATTTACTAATATTATTATTGTTTATCTCTATTTGAGTGGCTTTTCGCCCTTGGCGAATTCGTCACTAACTTACTAATATATAAAAACATATTGGATACAATTATTTTTCAATACAATTGAATTGAATTATGAATTATGTTTAGAAAATATTTTGAATCAGTCTTCTGATATAGGATTTTGAAAAACAAAAAGAGCATGTTTAACATACAAATGATTGAAATATATTTTATATTTCTATAATTCATAGAAAAAATACGACATATGATTAAAATATTAACTCAATGAAATATATAACATATGAAATTAATGAATAATAATTATTATTATTTACTAAAATTATTTTAGTATATTTAGATTATCAATTAAATTAAAGTTTAAACAAGTTAAAACTTATTATGAAATTCAATTAATCATTTCAGACTGTTTTTACTTTGTGAATAAACTTTATTTTTGACCAGCAGTATCATAAATTTTCTCACTGTGCGCTATAAATAGCTGACTGAATTCAGCTTGCATCAGTACTGAACAGCAGCAGAAGTAATGCGCTTGTTCAGTTGTTGATTAGCATAGCACGTGTTGATTAGACATGGTTGAATAGAAGCTTAAGCATGATCAATATTCAGCTACAAGAGGTTTATATTGAGCACTGGAAGGCTGATATATGAATTCAAGGATGGCGCAGATGGCAAGGTATACCGTTGACGATGGGAAGGTCTCGAGTTTGAATCCAGTATCCAGGTAATTGTTAAAAGTGGTTATTAATTCATGGTAAAAGTATACACTGCATTTAAAGTACAGTGTTAAGCGATTTTTGGTCATTTATTTGTTTTCAATTAATTTTGTGTCAGTTGAATAAAAGCTGAGATAAATGCTTATAAAGCGATTTTGAAGTTGTAGAACAAAGTCAATATACAACGACACGCTTTATAACTTCTCCAAATTTGTGTGAACAACGCCTGAACAAAGGCTTCACATGGAAATAATTAAAATGTTAATAAACATGATGCTGAATTAAACTGCAATAATGTTGTTTATTAAATTAGAGTTGTTAAATCAACAGTCCTTATTAGGCTAAGTGGAACCTGAATAAACATCATTACAATACATGATTACAATCACTAAATGATAGGTAGCCTAATAATTTCGCCAGATTTGCTTGAACAATGTGTGCGTAGCAGCTGCAAAGTAATATAATAAAGCAACTATTCAGTATGTAGTTGTGAAAAATTACTTAATAAATGATTATGAAATAGGCAAATGTTTCTTGGGTATTACAAATTAAGTGGAACTCTATGAAGATTAACTTTTTTCACAAAAAAATGAACCAAAGTTTTGATACTGACATTAAGTTAAATTTAAACTTAGCCTAAATTAAAAGAATGCCGATTCGTAATTGTCTCCCGAAAATTTAGCTCAAAATAGTTGAAAAAAGTGACTTTTTGACGAAAAAAGTGACTTTAGTTGAAATGTCTTCAAAAAAGAGACTTTGAAGTGACTGGCTTAAAAAAAGTGACCAAGTCACTAAAAAAACCAGCCTTGCAGTGTGACACACAGCATCGTGTACATGAGGCTGCCCAGCAATTGACGATAGGGATGCGACACAGGATTCGCAGCTCGTACGGGCAGTAAGCAGCCTTTCTCCATCGGGGTCTTGACGGGATTGCTGGTTTGCATCCCAAACTTAGAACACGGTCCACAGCAGCTTCTTGTGTCAGGTACATACATCCAGTAGCGTGATCGTATCGGATCTTGATTCCGAGAAATGATTAACAACGCCGCAATCCGTCATCTGGAGCTTCTTGGAAAGAGCACGTACGCTTGATCTCCTTTAGCAGGTCCAGCCGATCGCTAGCGATGAGCAAGTCGTCTACGTAGATGATGACGTATACCCCCCTCGATCGTCGATCCTGGTATACAGACAGTAGTCATGCCGGGAACGGGTAAAACCAAAATTCAGCAGAAGGTCGTTCAGCTTATTGTTCCAACAGCGAGGCCTTTGCTTAAGTCCATACAGTGATCGCTCCAGAGAAGATTCGGAGGGGCCGTGACTCCTTCGGGTACGGCCATGTAGACATCTTCTTCAAGCTCTCCGTACAGGAATGCGGTCTTCACATCGAGTTGGTGAACGTGCATCCTTCGGTGGGTTGCTACAGCAAGAACGACACGTATCGTGGCCAACTTCGCTACGGGGGAATACGTTTCGTTGTAGTCTACTCCAGGCTTCTGCTGGAACCCCTTCGCTACCAAGCGCGCCTTGTAACGAACTGGTTCGCCATGCTCGTCCGGCTTGATTCGGAAGACCCATTTCGATTTAAGCGGAACCACACCAGCAGGACATCTTACCAGTCACCAAACATGGTTGTCCGCTAGCGACTGCAGTTCTTCACCGACCGCTTGTTGCCAAAGGGCTTCGTCGGCCCGTCCAACGATCTACTTGTACGCCTCAGGAATATCGAAGATAAAACGCTCGGCCATCAGAACCGTCGAATGGCACATCAGGAAGGTTTCGGACTTTATCTGTAGAATGGGACTGCGCGCAGTGAAAATTTTTCCAACCAGAAATTCTTTCAACTTACCGGGGAGTCTGCGCTCCCGTTCGCTGCGCCTCGGGGTTTCCATTTCGAGGTTTGAACCACGTATTTGCGAAGGGAGCGCTCCGGTCGCTTCAACTCCGTCGTCTTCAACCTCGCTTTCTTCATCGTCAGTCAGGATGTCATTATATTGAGCCACCAGCGGCTCATTGGATTGAACGGACTGTTCAGAGGGTTGCACGCTGATACGAACGCGCTGTTAATTAAATCAATCAATGTAGTTACAGTAGACGGAATTAGCAATCATTATGTACATGAATCATTTGTGCGTCATTGGGCTTTTGAAAACTACTATCAGCGCGCCGCATGGCATTTTATTGTCACTTTATGTTTAGTTTATCATCCCTACAGTAAGGGTACGTACAAAGTAAGTAAGCAGACACGAATAATCATTAAGAAAATAAAGACCCAAAATCGATAATAATAGAGCGACCCAAAGATGCGGTCGTAAATCTTGGCGACGGTGAGTCGTTGATAGTTAAGAAAATAGAATTGCGATAAGCAGACTGAGAAAGTAAAATTGCCGGGTACAGATGCAAGTGCGTCATGGCACAGTAAGACCCAGGCAGAAAATTGTAGTATATAAGACCTTAGGTAAGAAATAAAGTTAGTTCTTAGCTTCATCTCATGTGAGTCGGTCCTTGAAATCCGAAAGCACCATAACACACTTCCTCTTGTCAATGTTCGGTTCGACCCAAACATATTGGTGGCTCCAGAGAGGAAAACTAGTTAACTCATTATCGGAAGTGTCGCGACGTTGATGGTGTTGTCGGCGCCCAAAGATCGACAAGTGTACGGGATTTATCGTGAGTGAAATTAGAACTCCGGCAGTAAATCTGTCGTTATAAAGTGAAAAGTAAAAGTGAGAAACCTCATAAGTCGCTGAGCCGCAGATGGTTGCAAGAAGTGAGAACTGAGAAGAGTTCTGAAACGTGATAAAAAAAAAAAAAAATTGACTTCTTAAGACGCCGTGTCGCAGAGTCATAATAATAAATCAGTGAGGAGTAAGGAACAATCCAGAGTGCCCAAGCGAAATATAGTGCTAGTTGTTAAATCAGAAACAGTGATTTAAAGACAAAGTAAATAATGGCAGAAGCAAAAGTGTTTAGATTTGTGGACAATAAAAAGGAAATTGCCGTTTGTGTGAGGAGACTGATAAGAAAGACAACATGGTATCCTGCGACGATTGTGATAGGTGGTTTCACCTGTCATGTGTGAACCTCTTAAGAAGGCCAACGGAGGAGGAGAAATTTCTTTGTCGAAAGTGTGAGTATCTGGAAAACGAAAGAGTGGGCTTATTGAATTTCAAGAAGAAGTTTGATATAGCAAATCAACTGAATGAGTCGCTGAAGCTTCAGCAGGATGTAGCAAACCGCCGTGAAGGAGAGATCAATCTAAGTGCAAGAAGGCAGGCGTTAATTAAGCTTCCAAAATTCAATGGCGCAGCTCGTGATTGGCCCAAATTTATTAGTATTTTCAACGATACTACCGCCGAGGGCCAATTCACAAATCTTGAAAACTTATCAAGATTAGAAGAAGCTCTGTATGGCGACGCAGCCAAGAGCGTGTCAAATTTAATGATTGGGGCTGCAAATGTACCTAAAATATTGAAACGTCTTGAGGATGTTTTTGGAAGGCCGGAGACTATTTATCAACAATTATTGCATGAGTTGATCAAGACTTTAAACTATGCAAAGGTACATATAGTTGATATAGCAAAAGCATTGGACGATCTAGTTACGACAATGGAAACATTGAATAAACCGGAGTTCTTACGCGATTATCGATTGATAACCGATATCGTGACAAAGCTTCCGTTCAACCTGCAAATAACATGGACGGAAGCACTGCAAAGAAACACTTCGCAACCAACTTTGCAGGATTTGAACAAATGGCTGCAAGCACACGCTAAGACAATGCGATTGTTAGCAGCTCCCACGCGAAAGGAACATAAAACAAGGATCAATGTTCATAACAATTCGCCCAAAATACAATGCAACATTTGTAAGAACGATCACCAAACTTACAAATGCAATGTATTAAAAAATCTCAATGTTGAACAAAGACAACAACGCGTTCAACAATTGGGATTATGTTATTCGTGTCTGAATAAAGGGCATGGCAGTAAGTTCTGCCGGAACAAACGTGAATGCAAGATTAACGGTTGTAGAGGAACACACAATCGTCTGCTACACAAAGGAGAAAAGCCGAAGGAAAATCAAGATGCTGCCGCTGAAAAATCTAATCATCATAGCAGTAAAAAATCAACAGTATTATATCAGATTTTACCCGTCACCTTGCAAAATGGAAAGCAAGTTCTGGAAACATTTGCTTTCCTTGATCCCGGATCTTCGTTGACTCTACTGGACAAATCAGCCGCGGATAAACTTGGCCTTCAAGGACGTTCGGAGCCCTTGGAGATGACGTGGACACAAACGTGTCGAAGGAAACGCCAAGTCAAAGAGTGCAGCTATGGATAAGCGGTCACAAAGGAAAACCATATTCAATGAAGGACGTCAGGACTATTGAAGACATCGAGCTGCCAAAACAAACGTTAGAAGTACAGCGCATGAAGCGGGAGTTCCAGTATCTAGCAGATGTTCCAGTACAGAGCTACGTCAACGCCAAGCCGTTGATTTTAATTGGTATGGAACACGCCCACCTGTTATTGACAACTGAGAGAAGGATTGGCGACGAGGACTCCCCGATGGCAGCAAAGACGAAACTGGGTTGGCTGATTTTCGGCAAGGTATACAGAGGTGAGCCATCATATTCCTTTTGCATTAGAGAACGAGAGAGTAGCGATTTAAAATCATTTTTTGAAAAATTTAGTTCAACGGAAGACTTTGGTGTTAGGGCAGTAGAAAAATTACCTAAATCGCTTGCAGATGAGAGGGCTGATGCCATAATAAAAGAAACAATCAATTATGAAAATGGGCACTACTCGATAGGTTTGTTGTGGAAAACCGACACTGTCAATTTTCCCCCAAGTTATAATAATGCCCTTAAACGTTTAGAGATGTTGGAAAAAAAGTTAAGTAAGAACGCAGATGTTAAAATGTGGGCACTAAATTCATTCGATGGATTTATTAAAAAGGATACGCCCGAAAACTTAGCTTAGAAGAAGTGTTAAGAAAATCATCCGAACACCTATTATTTACCTCATTTCATTGTGACAAACAAAAATAAAATCCCGCCGAAATCCCGAATCGTTTTTGATGCAGCAGCTGCGATTCAAGGAGTTTCTTTTTAATTCCGCTTTGCTTGCGGGTTCGGATACAGTAAAACCTTTATTCGGTGTTTTATTGAGATTCCGTGAGAATACAATTGCTGTCACTGGAGACATTCAAGAGATGTTTCAACAAGTGAAAATAATTAAGAAAGATCAGCATGCACAAAGATATCTTTGGAGACAATGTGAGATTGACAGATCTCCAGATGTATATGTTATGGAATCTATGATTTTCGGTTCCACATGTTCACCTGCTTGTGCGCAAGCTGTTAAAAATCATAATGCACGGCTTTTTAAAAAGGATTTTCCAAAGGCTTCTGAGGCCTCAGAAGATAATTTCTATGTAGACGATTACTTGGACAGCTTCAATGAGGTGGAAGAAGCAGCTGAAGTCGTTCAGGGAGTTATAAACATACAAACAGCATGCTGGATTCCATCTGAGAAATTTTATCACAAACTCACACGAGCTTGCCAAAACTATTCCTTCAGAAAGGCTTACAAGATTCGGAAATTAAGTCATTAGAAAATAAAGAAATTCCAACTGATAAAGTTTTGGGGATCTGTTGGAATACTAAAATGGATTTAATTGTATTTCAACTGAAACTTGACGTATTGGAAAAAACAATGACGAAGAGAGAAGTTCTTTCTTTCGTGATGAGCATGTATGATCCATTGGGATTAATTTCTAATTTTACAGTTCATGGTAGGATTATTTTGCAAAGATGGCATAAAACAATCCTCTGATTGGGATAGTCACTTGCCAGAGGAATTATCTGCTTTATGGGATTCATGGATAAAGGCTCTTAATATTGCTTCGAACACACAGGTTCAAGATGTATGTCGTTGAAAAATGCATTGATTTATGAATTGCATACCTTTGTGGATGCTTCTGAAGACGCATTCGCAGCAGTTATATATTTGAGAAGCGTGTCTGAAGATAAGGTTAATGTTGATTTAGTTTCAGCCAAGGCAAGAGTTGCCCCAATTAAAATGTTAACTATACCACGCTTAGAATTGCAAGCAGCGGTATTGGGAACAAGATTATTGGAGACAGTAAAGAAGGAATTACGCATTAAAATTACTAAATGTTTTATGTGGACAGTGTTTTATGTCAACATAGGCGATACAAGATTTTTGTAGCTCATCGAGTTGCTGAGATTCTGGAAACAACTACAGCTGATCAGTGGAAATATGTCAAATCTGCTCAAAACCCCGCTGACGAAGGTACAAAAATTATTGATAGAACATCAATATGGCAACATGGACCTTCATTTTTACTTGATCCTGAAGAATTTTGGCCTGAAACCCAAATTAAAATGAAAACTGATGAGGAATTACGAAATTATGTAAACATTCATCAAGACATCCATCCTTATTCATTTATTAAGGATGATTATTTCTCAGATTGGTGGCGATTGGTAAAGCAAACCAATATAATAAAGAAGTTTACTGATTGGATTAGAAACAAATCCGATTTCAACCGAAGTAATTGATTATGAAGATTTAAAATTGGTTGAAGATGCTATATTCAGAAAGGCTCAGTGGGATTGTTATGCAGAGGAAGTGGTTATCCCTAAGGACAGGGCAAGCGATTAATCAGTCGAGCAATTTACGACAGTTAATCCTGCACGTTGATGAATACGGTGTACTCAGAGCAAGAGGTCGATTGGAATCTGCAATGAGCTTACCTAAATCAGCAAGAACGCCTATTATATTACCGTATGAACATCATATATCTTTTTTTGATTGTCAAATCGTAAGATATTTGCATCAAAACGACAATGTTGTAATAGCAGCATATTCATCAAAAATTTTGGATTGTTAAATTGAGAGCATTACTAAAAAAGGTTAAAAAGTATTGCCAAGAATGTGTCATTGCCAAATCTAAAACCTATGCCACCCAATGATGGCACCCTTGCCAGATTTTTCGAACAGAACCATTTTTGTATCCATTCACCAACACAGGAGTGGATTATTTTGGACCGTTTGAAGTCGCAGTAAATCGTTCGAGAGAGAAAACGTTGGGGTGTGATTTTTACTTGCATGTCAAGTAGAGCAGTCCATATTGAAATGGCTGAGAAATTAGATACCGATTCGTTTATTGTTTGCTTGCGAAATTTCCAAAATAGAAGAGGAAAAATCAAACATCTTTTTAGCGATAACGGCACTAACTTGTCGGAGCTGATAACGAATTGAAAGGGTTAGTCATGGATATCGATAAAAGAATGAGAAATGGTGATGCTGCAGCATTAGCCATAAAATGGACTTTCAATCCACCAGCAGCATCACATTTCGGTGGTGTGTGGGAGAGACTCATTAAAACGATTAAGCTATCTCTCTACAAAATGCTTAAGCAATATGGTGATCGATTACCACGTCCAGCAATTTTGAGATCTGCATTAATTCAAGCAGAATTTATTTTGAATTCTCGTCCGTTAACCCACGTTCCTGTAGAAGATTTTGACGATGAAGTAATGACTCCATTTCATATTCTTATTGGAAGAGCAGGAGAATATGTACCACCTTATGATTCGACAGCGGTACATTTAGAAAAATATCATTGGAAAAAAGTTCAAAATTATGGCAAATATTTTTGGGACCGTTGGACTAAAGAATACCTCCCAATGTTATTAAAACGAAATAAGTGGACCAATAAAGTTGAACCTATTAAAGTTGATGACATTGTCATAATAACCGATGACAAAGCTCCACCTGGATAATGGTTGAAAGGTCGTGTAATTAGTGTGAGAACAGCAAAAGATGGACAAGTCAGGTCTGCTGAGATTAAAACTTCTAAAGGAATTTATGAACGACCAGCAGTTAAGATAGCTGTCCTAGATATTCGAAAAATTAACAAGCCAGATTCCCTTCCGAAAATAAATAGTGAAACTGGTCAGCAAGGTCAAACCTTTCAAGACACGATGCAACTCTCAAATGATAAGAATTTGAGTACTGCCAATGTCCAGGGTCAACAGAATAATGATAAAGATGAGCGCAGAACACCCCACAAAAGAACTTTGCGAAATAAAAACCCTTGTAATTTTATATCGATTATGGTTTTTGTATACATGTTTTCAATGATTTTTGGTTTTGAAACTAAAGGTTTGATAGCGTATGACTGCGCCAATCCTGAAGTGAATATGACAAGCTATTCTCTTCTTGATGTTGCTTCCTGTGTTCCCCAAAAAACTAATCTGACCTCATCAGTAATATCCATACAAGTCCTGCAGCGAAACGTTAGAAGTCTAACTAAGGTTCTACAATGTAAAGTTATAATTCGAAGATCTATACGGCATTGTGGTACATTTTCGCATACCTCAGATTACCAATACGGATACTCCTATATAGTTAAGGAATTTAATTCCGAAGAATGTAGGAAAGTACATGCTTTAGGAATTGTATCACTTACTCATGATAGACAAATTAATGAGCTAAAATTAAATACCACAACACGAGGTGAAACGCTTATTGTAGGAAGTGTTACTGGAAATTCTTGTAGTGGAGGTACTTACAGTACACCCTTTTATACATGGACAGGTGCTCTAGTTTACTATGAGTACGAGATTGCACTATACGATTATATTGCAAGTATTGACCTTGAAAATGATCAGATATTTCTGAAAAATGGCTTAATGTGTACTTATTCAATTGGAACATGTCTAGATTCCGAAGAGGGTTATCTGACCTGGGACGTAGATCTTAACCAAGCCTGTGAAACTACTGAATTTGAGGTCATTTATGAAGGAGTTGTGAACAAGACCATAAGTTTGGATGGTAACATAAAGCAAACCCATTCAGTAGTTTATAGCACTATATCAGATACGCAAGTATTTTCGATAAAAACCCGAGAAGAGACTCGCATTTGTGGATACAATGGATTTACTACCGACCATCCGAGAATTTTAATTATTGAAACCGACACTATTAGATCACCATTTACGAGAAAGGCATCCACAGGAAAAAAATTTAGATTTATTTACGTATTTCAACTCGAAAATAACTCTTGTTGAAAGTTATATTGGACAATCTTTAAATGATATTTATAATATGGTAATGGCGTCATTCCACGAATTAAGTCTCTTTCGTCCATACCCCTCTACCGTGATATTCCCAGGGCTGAATATCATTTTCGCCTTCTTTCTTTCCAACATTCTCCCGCGCACTTAAGTTGACCTACGCCTCTGAATGTCTGCATGCGATTCATGAGTTTGCGTCACCACCACCATTTTTTCCCAGTTTCCTCACTGAAGATATCGTGTACGCAGGCACTTTCCGCTCGGAAAATCGAAGGCCTTTATGGTTTTCAACGTCACGTTTCATGGTCCCGGTTAGAGAGCCACCACGGAAAGAGTACCAAAATGTTTTATGCAGAGCGTTAAATTCTCTTTCGGATTTTGTGTGCAAGTTGCATAGTTACGAGCCAATGTGGGGCGGTATGTGCAAGTGTTGCAAAATCCTCCCCTCTTTCTTCCACCGTTCCGCCCTTCAATTGAAATAATACACACAAAATTTTTCCCAACCGGTTTCGCGAAAGCCCCACTGTAATAATAAGAACCCGATGAACAAACGTAGAACCTATAGAGGTATCTCCGGTAATAATTTGACGAGTGTACTCGGTAATTGGGGTTATTACTTTTCCTCTTTTTTTATAAAAAACTTTTACCTTTGAGATTGGTCTCGGCGGTAAACCATTACCGAATTCTGGTAACGTACGCTCGGAGAGAATTCTCGCAATTTTTTTATGTCAAAATATTCGGGTTTGTATTAAAAAAATTCGGATTTTTATAATTTGATTTTGCCGAAACTATGCCCGAAACTCGGTAAAATCATAGTACCGAGATTTCCCGGTTCGTTTGCTAGGTTTAAATATTTTACCGAAATTCCCAGCGTCGTTGGGTTTATCTCTGGTCCAAAAAAATACTGTTTACTTGTAAGGCGATCTGTGTGGAATAATTTAAGTGTTTTGTACGTTGGGGGTTATTTGTCGGAGATTTGATCAGTTTAAAACATTTTTTTTTTTAAATCTGTGTGAAGTGGATAAATTATAGATTTTGGGTGAAGAAGTATACGCCGGTATTTATTTAGTAGAGTGAATATTTTTTTCTCCACAAGATTCCCACTATCAATGGTTTTCACTCCCAAAAGTCAAAATCTCTATCAGATTTTGGGGTTCCATCATCAAGCATCTTCAGCGTGGCGTGAGAGGCGAGAGTGAGCGCGAGCGAGAATAAGCACATTTATGTAAATTGTCTCTAGTGTAGAGAGGGCATCAATACCATTGATAAATCACCAAATTCAAATCTCAAAATATATAAAATCATATACCCAAATTCAGAAGAGAAATAACCACTTAAACAATGAAGGGTCATTTTGATAATTAATTGATTTTATTTCAAATCCTCGGGTTATATATAAAAACAACAAAAATCTTTTATTTTAGTATGCGACATATAGGATATTTGTTTTTCTTTGAGGGAATTTCTTGTTATTTCTACACAAAAAAATATTTCTTACAAAATGTATTTATGCGGCAATTCAATAATACTAAGTTCTTGCTGGATATTACTTCAAGGACAGGCATTCCTTGATATAAATAAAAGAAAAAAGTTCGATTAAGAAGACCGGCATTGAAAATTTTTTCCTCATTAAAAATATTTCGGGGCCACTCTACATGAAATAACAGCTGAGCGAGTGTTTAGAACGATTCTGGTTCTGAGTTTTCTCAGTTATTCTTTTTCTTTAGAAAATCTTCAATTGAAAGTTGTGACAAATTAGAGTTGGCCCCGAGAAGAATATAATAAATTTCTTTAAAAAATCGTTCCCCTCGTTCTAATTTGCATTTTTTGATTATCTTTATGAATTATTTCAAGATATTTTCCTAGGGATTGTTTTTCTGTATATAATACTTCTAATTGATGAGATAGAGAACACTACGTAATATGCAGAATAAATAATTTTGAAAAGTTACTTTTGAATTGTCCAAGTTATTAATTATAATCTTTTCTGTAGTTAGTACCCAGGGGGCAGTTACTAATTGTTGTGTCGATTTCTGAGAAAAAATGAAATTTTCTACTAGAAGAAATTTCTTTGTATTGGCCTGGGTAAGTAATATGATCGAAATGCTGGTCTTTAGTATTGTCTTGAAATAATTCTGCTGAACTGAAGAAAATTTTTGTGACGACCAATTCAAAGAAATTAACTGCTGGTTCTTTAATTCATATGCAGAATTCTCCAACCCTCCATCGTGGTCTGATGAGTTATGGAGCCCAAAAATTTTTTAAAAAAAATATAGGTATCAATTTCACTCTCTCATATCTGAAACGTGAGGGTGAAATTTCTTCGTGAACAGTTAAAAATACTCATTCATGTATCTGATATACTAATATTTGTAGATTGAAATTTTTGGTTCCAATAATCGAATTGACACATTTGTTTTTAAATGAATAAATTTATTTTCACAATAAATTAAAAATTCCATATTTCTTCTGAGTATTATGGCAAAAAGTAATACTCACCCCTTACGACAAGATATTAATTTTTCAGAACCGAATATGAAGGAATAGAAAGAGAATAATAAAAATATACACTCCGTAATATATATATATTCTAAAAAATTTAATCAAAAAATATCTTAAATACAGAGGATATGGTTACACCCAAACTGTCTCAACTAATGGCTCAAGTTAAAGCTTTTTAATGTTTCTAAAAGAAACCGTTGGATGGTTTTGTTATAATATAATAAATTAAAGAATATAGAGAGCCTATTCTTTTATATAGAAAATACTAAATTGGACCCAAAAAAAACTTAACCAGAGTAGTTGCTTTTTAAGGATGAACTTTATGTTTTATTTTACGCAGGGGAGTGTTTTTTTGAAGTATTTTTTACAGATTTTTGTACAGAGCTCGAATTCTAGACAAAAATTGAAAAAATGGGTTTAATCAAAATCCATATTGATTGGTTTTCAAACTTCAGCTGAATAGTGGAATGATTTTGTTTGTATAAGAGCCTTCTGTGTTGTACTAAGACCGCCTTCAAGCAATTGCAAAAGACAAGGTTCGAATCATGAATTTTCCCAAAAGACTATGAGGTTCTGAAAATGAATGGAAACAAACTTTTTGAAATTATTTCGCAAAGTAATTTTTTCGGTAATCCAGCGACAAAATTGAGGTGATTATTTAGGTTTAGGGAAACATATATAACTTAACACCGCACAGTACCAACTGCTGCGACATATTGGCCCAAAACCATACTTATCTGATTCAGTTAGACGGGGTATTGTTAGATTTAGGAGGCCAGACAGTGGCGTGTGGGACGAGTCCAATATTTCTCCAAAGATTAACTTTTTGGAAAGACATATTTGACAAAATATCTGAAACACAGAATTTTTTTTTTCTCTTCCTGGGAATTTATTTGATATAGTAGATGTTGTTTTCGTTTCCCATATTTAGATCATTAGAAATATACACATTAGAAAATTCTCTTCAAGGCGCATAATTTGTGACTAATATAATAATTGGGGGGGAAAACCCTCATGCACATTTTCTTCAGCTGGAGAGTATTATTTGCCCCGCTTAACAAATTCCCTACGACAATCCCTCCGTAAAAATTTAATTTTTGTATGGGGTGAAGATTTCTAATTATTTTTCTTCCCGCTCTTTCTATCCTATTAAGAAATGTCGTTTGAGAATTTCTGCCAGATAGGAAGAGTGAGTGCGCGTGTGTAAAAATCCGTCGAAGGAAATTTCTTCTTCAAAAGAACCATCTGTACCAGCCTATGTTTTGTTTTATTCTTTTTTATATATTTTCTTGAGATAACTCTTCCTCCCGCGCCAATAAGGATGGTTCCATTGCACTCCTTCTGATTTTTCGAGCAGGCGGGAATTGCGCGCTCTAAGAAAAATTCATTCAACAGAATTATCGCTATATTGGGGAATCCCTTCAAGATATATCTCCTCGGTTCTGAGAATATTTTTTTCTTCTACTGGTATTTCACTTACATGTGAACGATATAAAGTGATGGGTTCTCTCCTGCGCGTGACTATTTGACATGCATCTTTTATTTTTTTTTAAAAAATGTAGTAGCGAAACACACTGACCTGAAAAATTTTCTCTTGTTGTACGGTTTGTATTATCAGTTACTCTCTTTGGAAAACTATTTTTTAGGGATTTTACCAGGAATTCGAAGTCCCTTCAGGATATTCGTCCAGAGTTTTATCCAGGGATATCCTCCTAGAACTTTCTTCGCAGAGATGTTCTCTCCAATGAATTCTTCTATGAAATTTTCTGCTCCAGGATATTCACTCATGTTAAAATCCGCTATCCCTGTTAGGATTTTTTTTTTACTCTAAGAGGGGAATACTTCGAGGGTATGACTCTCCTGCCTAGGAATTTTATCCGAATGATATTCACCGGTTGACTACCATTCAGGAGTTACGAGATCTAAGGCATAAGCAGAGAGTTAACTCTGTGTTCAATAAAAATCCTTCTAGAATTCTTTCAATATAGTAATAATTTTTTCATTAAATTGCTATAGGTGTTCTTCCAAGGATTTCAGGACTTTGTTTGGCAGTAATTCAGTATTTGGTTGACAAAGGTTTATTTTAACGTGGGGAATGGAGGGAAGATCGATGCCCCTTAGTTGAATAGTTCTTGTTGAAATTGTCTTTATCAAGATAATTTAATAACCAGGGCGATACTCTTCCATGATGTACTCCTTATATGACATACTTTTCTTATTGGATCTGACGCGATCATTATCCGCGGGTTATTGCCTGCCTAGAAATAGCATAAGAAATTACTCAAAAAGGTATATTCTCCAAGCATTTAACCAGGAAGAGATAACCAATATATCGAAGAATTTTTCCATGTGAAAACTTTTCCCCCTGTGTTAGTTTTTTTTTTTTATATGTCGGCTCACCATTTATTAGTTCTTCAAGAATTCATTCAAAAAGAAGAGCTATCTTCATGAGACGTTGCCTCCGGGGAGATTCCTCTTGGCGGTTTGCTTCTAAAAGGTAATTCTATGGCGTATTTTTTCTAGCTGTATTTTTTTATCTGCCAAAGCGAGTATCTCGTTAAAAAAGGGGTGGATTATATACCAATCGGCTACTTCCTCCCCAGGGATTTATTCCTACGGAAAAGAGTATTTCTCTAGGTTAATTCTCTTCAGTTTATATCGCTTCCTGCAGAACTCGTACAACCACTCATCCAAACATCACAGAGAGAGTGTCGAAAATACCACACCACACACAGAACCAATCTCTTTACGATAATCAATTATACCCTTGATACAGTTCGTATAACTGATGTTAGTATTCTTCCACCAAGGGTGACACTACTTGGCTTAAGCAGGTGTCAAATTTTATGGAGTTTCCTTTTGAGAGAATATAACCTATATTGCTGTGATACTCCCGCTCTTTTTCATGAGCAAGAGTGGTTATTTAACCTTTAGACGTCTCTCGGAAGTCCTCCAAGACTTCAAGGATTTTCTACAGGAATTTATTTCAGATCTTTTCTGAGAGAGGCCACAAACGAAAAATACTTATCGAAAGAAAATTAAACTTCTGATAGATTTACCCCTGTAATGTTCTCCCATATTACGATATTTACTCTCAGTGAGGACCAAACCTCTTGCGGATGCTCTGAGACAATCTAAGAGTATTTCACTCGCGAATCATAGAGATAATATTTTTAGGGGATATGAAAGAGGGATCTTCAAAGGCGGAGGTTCAATATCTCTACGTTTGTCCTAGGATGGAGTGCGTTCCAATGATTACTACAGGATTTTTCTCTACGATACTCTGACTGAAGGCGCATATTGTAGGAATTTTAACACACGGAACAAGATTTTTTTATATCAGTGATAATTCTTCTCAAGTCTATTAGTTGTGGAGTTATATATTTATTTTCAGAAAAATATCTTAATCCCACGGGAATCTTCATGAATCTTTAAATAAACCATAATATTCTTACAATGTCCCATTCATCTCTACGGGTTGTGTTCAAACTGGTGGCGTGAGTGGTGATCTGATAGGATTTTTTTCGTGTTTAGTGTCTCTCTCTCCGCCCCTAATTTTCAAAGGAAAATTTCTCGACAGACAAATTTGTTCTATATTCCGTTTGATCGACTGGGAAAAGATTTTTTTCCTGAGGACTATTGTTTTAAAATTTGAATATAAAGGAGAGAGATAACTTAGTCCTAATTCAAGGAAAGTGATGGTGAACCATCAGGAATTTTTCACAAGGAATGGAAAAAAAATTCTACGAAAAAAAAATATCAAAACTGAAAAAGAAAATTCCCTGCAATAGGAAAAATAGAATTTCACATATAGATGGAAAATAAGATTTCAACTAAGATGGAACAATTAAAAGAAAATCACCTCTCTTAAGAAGAAACTTTCTAAAGAAGTACAGTTCCATGAAAGAACTTGATAGTAGGAATCTCTGAAGGGCTCGAACTCGATATAAGAAAAGGAAATCAACAATAAGAGAAAAATACCTTTTCTGGTGATTATTACTTTCGAAGGAGAACATTCATGTTGTTATAGGGAAATCAATACTGGGAAAGAGCCTATTTTTGGAAAAAGCAGAAAGCGCTACATATATTATAGAAAAAACTCTGAACTTGGGGAACTCTTAGGCGGGGGGAGGAGGATAGAAAAATCAATTATAGAAATGTCACTTTTCCTGGTATTCCCATCTTGTGGCACGGTAACAATTGTGAAAATTTCGTGTGTGTTCATAAATATGAAGGATGAGATCTTTAGGAGACAGAAAGGGAAACGTTTCCTTTGAAAAAGGTTCCTCTGAAGGAGCGTTTGCCGTGGGTCCGCTGGAAACATATATTGAAGGGGGCCTGGGAATCCCCCCTGAACGGACTTGTTAGAATGGTTATCTTTTGAGAGAGAACTCTGCGTTCGAGGAATCCGCACGAAGAACACCCCACGGAGATCCCGGGTGATATGGCGCTGAAGGTTAGGGACGTGAATTACTTCGAGGAAGGAAAATTTTCTCGAGGCGAAGAGGTGGGCTGGCGATAGGAAGAGGGAGAGAAGGCAATCACTGGAGGATGAGGAAACACCTGATTGCGAATCAAAGTGATAGAGGAACTCGGGAACGGTGTGAATAAATTAACTCAACATAAATAAGTGAAATTAAGTAAATCCATTAAAGAGCCCCTCTTGTGAGCCCTCTGTCAAATATACTTGACACTCTCTACTACGTAGTGGAGAGCCAGTTCTATGAGCTATTTTTAAAAAAACATATAAGGGGAGTATATAATACCACTCCGTTTTTTTGTGGTCTCGTTTAATTCTTTACCACAGGAAACAATTTTGAATCATAGTGAGGATAAGTTTTATGTTCAGTGGTTGGCTTTCGGCTTTAAATAAGCGTCTCAAAACTTCGAGTTTGGTGGACCCGACTCCCTAGTCATTTGAGAATGAGCTAAGGAAACTAATTACTTGATTATCATTTTTCTCTAAACCTAAGGTCTTAGTCAATAATACTCTAATTCTAATTTTCTCGCGTGGCCTGGGAGGTCCTTACATGCCTCAGTTGACGACACGTTGCATGCGTGTACCGGCAATTTCTCCCCGATATCTCAGATAATCTGCTGTATCCGCCCGCATTCCTATATTTCCCTAACATTAACTAAATCAACCTATCTCTATCACATTTCGACACAAAGAATCTTGACGGGACCGCAATTTTTTGAGGAGGTCGCTCTAATTAGTATATCGATTTTTCTGCAGAGTCATTTTATATTAAACTAATCGAGTATATCGTGTCGCTATACTTACTTTTTACGTCCCTTACATTGTAGGGATGATAAACTAAACAATAAAAGTGACAAAGGAAAATTAGCACTATTAGCGGACGCAGGGCTTGTTAGTAGTTTTCAAAAAGCCCAATGACGCACAAATGATTCATTGTACATAATGATTTGCTAATTCCGATAGTGGGGAGCCCTCACTCTAGTTTTACTTGACATTTGAGATGAGTTTGTAAAATTAAAACAGCCGCAGTGATATCCGTTAATACATTCGCCGCGCGTCTCCTTGGGGGTAAACCATACTCTTGTTTTAGTTTACCATAACAAAAGATCGAGAATTATAATGCGATTTGTTTTTAAACTTGGTTTTATTTGGTCTAGGGACCTAATTATTATATCCTAAGATGGCAGTATTATATTATTCTTCCTTAAGTATATAACGCCTCAAGAATCGGTAAAGACCAATTCTGATAATCAAATTATTTTTGATAAAATAAAATTCTTCCTCATGATAATACCATAATTTATATTCATGTTGACCTTCAAGTTAAGCTCAGTTGTGTTGGATCATTTCTAGTGGGAACCATGATTTTTTTCATTCTCTGAAACATCCGTAGTGTATTTTTCGTCTGCGTGGCTTACATTCAAGGTTTTCTTTTGCGTATATTGTTTTGGTGTGGACAATAAATTCGTTAAAGAGTCCCAAAACGAAGCAATCCTAATTGCCAGCTGAACCCGTAAACTTATCATACAATATTTGGTGCATGTTTAACTTGTGTATCGAATCGTAGAGATTTCGTCCACATGCTCTTGAATGTTGGAACAGATTGCGAATTATAGATAAACCGCCAAATATAGTGACTGTGACGAATTATTACATCCAAACCTTACGATACATTTTTCTGATCCAAAAAAAGATAACAAATTTTTCCAAATATTTAATCTTATTAAGTGCACCCCATCAAAATTAATCTTTTCCCCGGAACGAGCTATTGCCCCGTCTCTATACACTCTATTAACTCTTGTGAGATATTAGCGAACGATGTTTGGCAAACCCAAGTCTTTAAATACACTTTTATAGTACAATTTCAGATCACAGACAGTCACACTGTTTTGACGACTAAATGTGTTCTTATTTTTAGGATTTATTGTTTTAATAATATGTTTCTCATTTTGTCTAGAACTTCACTGTAGGATATGCATTTTAAGACTCGCGCGCGACTTTCCATTCGATAGTTTTAGGATAATTGGAGCTGCTATATTGTTCCTACGTTCTCAAGTTGCCCATACTACCATTGGCTTTTGATAAGGGTGCAATTTAGTCTCGGAAGGTCAAGCTTAGTTAGGATATATCTCAGTAAATCTATATTCTCTCATATTCCCCATAGGTTATTTATTACCATCTATTTTCTCTAAAACTTTAAATTTTAGACAGCAAACAAATCAGTAACGGTTGTTACAATCTATTTCCAGTTCCCATTTTTGTAAAACGCGTTGTAACCGGTTGCCAAAAACAATTGTTTCGCATTGTTGTAGTAGACGGGTATCTCTTGATAGGATATTGATTCAAGTAACCAATAATCGTGGTTTTTGATAGGGGTGTAAGTGGTGAAAGCAGGGTGCTCTGCACGCTCCTAAGGAGAACCGTTGGCAAACTTTCACCGAGCGACCACTGCTGTGTAACCATTTCTTTTTCATTTATACTAGTTTAACCAAAATCATTTGGGTTCAATCTGGCTAAAGTTAACTTAGTTCTCCAGGTATAACCTTATCCAAATTACACATTTCAA
>NW_018736213.1:0-45675 GCF_002204515.2 Aedes aegypti | reverse complement strand
ATCACGTTAAAAGCTCTGAAACCTTAACAATCGACATCAGGATTCTCGAGAAGTAGAAAAAGTGACTTTAAAGACTATTTTGCCCCTGAAGATCTGAAAGCGCCAGGATCCAAAAGAGTCTCTGATCGGAAGAAAATGATCTTTTCAGAAATTACAATAAATTTTCAAATAATATTAGTTTTGAAACTCAGTCTTTTAATATGCAGTCACCACCAAAATATAAGGCCCACTTTCTTGTGATCATTCATGTTGACAAAAATCATTCGTTAAAATATGTCTATGATTACGGCCGCAATTCCCCAAGAATTCCAGGTTTTCAAAGTACCTAGTAGACACCCTGAAAAAGAATGTTTAGTAGATATCGAGTTGTGAAGAAAACTGTACATTACACGCGACATCGACTCATGGAGAGCATAATTTATTCAAAACTGAAAGGTTTGAAAAATCCATCTAGTTATAGAATATCGAGTCGACTGTAAATGCTAACTAATTAAAGGAATAATAAATGAATTATTACTTACTACTTTTCGAACTGAACAGATCATCATCGTCGTCGTCATCTTCCCCAAATAAACTTTTACTGCTCGGAGGCGGTGCGGGTTTACTCATCTTCGGATCCTTTTTCGTCGGAGCTCGGTTACTGAAGCCAACTGCACCCTTTTTGGATCCCCAAAGATGTCATCATCGTCACTGTCGCCATCGGATTCGAATATGCTTTTCTTGACGGGTTTTGGAGGTTCACTATTGCTAAGTCGAGCGATTGGTTTAGCCGGGGGCTTGGCAATCGATTGAGGTTTCGAGAACAGATCATCGTCATCGTCCGAATCGCCAAAGATTGACTGCTTTTTAATACTGACCGAAGCCGTTACCGGTTTGACTGGCTGAATGTTCTGTTTGGGTTTACTGGCGGTGGGATTCTGCACCGCGATTGGCTTGGAAATCTTACCGAACAGATCGCTATCGTCAGATTCTTCATCGCTGAAGAGTTTTGCTGAAGAGATGGGTGGTTTCGATGTTGGTTGGTGTACCTTAGGCGATTCGAAAGCAGGTGCCACTACGGGATGATTTAAATTCTTTGGTATTGGGACACTGGGAGAAGGTTTTGTTATACTGATACTGAAAAGTTTGTCTTCCGTATCGGTTTCATTTTCGAAAAGTTTCACATCTGAAAGTTTTTGGATCAATTCGTTGCTAAGAAGTTGATCGACCTTTACGTGCGCAGCGATGACTTCGACGTGTTGGGTCTTTTCTTCGGAACCAACTACTACGCGTACCTCTTCTTTGGGGGTTTCTTCACTCGTAGGATGATCATTAATTCCTTCAGTAGTCCCGGATGCTAGGCTGTTTTCATAGTTCGACCTTCGATTTTGCCTAGATTGAGGTTTTCGTTTAGTTTGTATTCTAGCACGTCCTTTGTTCAAGCTAACTAACTTTGCTGACCCAGTTTCGGAGTCTGGCTGTGGCTTTGGCTCTGTTCTGGGGTTCTCTTTGGGAGAACTTCCTTCGACTTGATCAGCAGAATTTGTAATATCTGGTGTCTTCTCTACCGCTGCAGCGGGTTGCGGTCTTCGGGCTCCCGGCAGTAAAGCATTTACGTTGATGTTAACTTTTGCGCTCAGTCTATTGATCTTGGGCTTTTCTCGATTTCCCTCGTAGCTGGAATCGTTTTTGCTACGCTCCACTATGATGGCTGATATGCTCTTGAAAGAGGCGGGCTCTTGTTGAATTTTTGAAGTTACTTTACCATCATCAACCTCATCATCAGGAGGCGGCCCGTCGCCATCATCCAGAAAGAGATAGTGGTTTGCGTTGGCCGAATTTGAAGCGGTGGGTTGTTCAGTATAGAAACCATCATCAGTGTGGTCCACTGCCAGCAGTGTTGTACGAGGTTCTTCGAAGCAATCATCCGGCGGTGGGATATCATCGAACAAGCAAATGGAATTGAAATTTAAGGCACTTTTGTTGCTAGAGCTATCGTTTTTGTGTGCATCATTATCCGTTTCGAGAGGTAAGGATGACGGACTCGGAATATTGCCGTTTACTTCCTGGTTAGAACTTTGAAACATCTCTTCATCTGGAGGTGGTTCAACAGTGGTAGGTTTCGAGTCGTCATAGGTATCTTCCTTTGAGGATTGTTGTTGCTCAACTTCTATATCGTTTGGTGTGTTCGGTTCTACATGATTTGATTGTACCAGTGACGTTGATACAGAAGACTCGGATGGTCCATTAATCCTTTTGGTTGTGAGATAGTAATCAATGTCATTGGAAACTTCAGGATAAGTTGGCTTAAGATCGCTCGCCCATCCATCGTCCTCAGGAGGCTCATCAGGTATGGGAGGCTTTTCAGCGATTTCCACAAAATCTTTTATTTTCTCTGTTTCGTCCGATGGATTACTAACCTTTGCATTACTTCCAATGGTCGTTACTTGTACACTTTCAAATTTCGGTGTATCCTTCTTCTCCGCAACTTCGGAAGCAATCTTCTTCGCACCGAATAGAAGATCATCTCCATCGTCCTCATTAGAATCGGAATCGAAAATTGATTTCTTTTTAAGAAGTTCCGAACGAATACTGGATTGGTTGGATTCCGGTTGAATTGGCTGGATGTTCACACTTTGCTTCTCAATATTAGGAACGTCGTCAGGTATCCTGGTATTCACTGCAGGTACCCGATCATTCGAAACTTCAATACGCTTTTGTAAAGGTGTAACCGGCTCCACTTGCCTCGGAAGTGGTTCTGGTTCTTTTCTCGTAACGGAAGCCGAAACAGAGCTTTTTCCGCCAAAGATAAAATCGTCTTCATCTTCATTGGAATCCGAATCGAAAATAGACTTCTTCAGAATCTCCGATCGAATACTACTGCTTTGACTGACGATCGTCTCTTTTGGCTTCACTTTTGTGTAATCATTTGCATTAATTTGATCCTCAGACAATTTGGGTTCTGCTAGAAGCGATCCTTCATCGATATCATCATCGTCAAAGAGATTGATCTTCGGTTTCTTTGGTGCAAGAGTTTCCTTTTTCGTAACACTCTCGGAAAATATATCATTCGCGTCATCATTATCATCGTCAAACAGATTTACCTTCTCTTTAACGATTCGTTGTGCTACCACCGGAACTTGCTCAACTATTCGCTGTTGTGGATTCGGCTTTTTCACAATGCCTTCCTCCTTGTCCTGTTTACTAATCGGAGGCAGTACCTTTTTCGCACCGGGTATTTTCCTATCCGTAGCCTTAGGTTTAAATATCTGATCGAAATCATCCTCCGGCGGTTCATCATCGAACAAATTTGTAACTCTTCTGACCCCCTTCGTTTTATCCTCAACACCACCGTTGATCGATCGCTTAGCTGGTACAAAAAGATCATCCTCCTCATCCGCTTCGTTGTTGTTAACCTGGTCGAACAAATTGCCACCCGTTTTACCAACACGTGCCTTTGGAGTTACATCAGAATTATCTCCGTCATTGAACAGATTAGAACCCTTTCTCGCCGGAACAGGCAACTCCGGAGGTTCATTCTGGTAAACGCTACTACTCTTGGATGAAGAATTATTATTGAACGAATCATCTTCGTCACTGTCGATGAACAGGTTGACAGGTTTCTTTTGCGAGTGATTACTTATTGAAGAAGTTGGTGTAGGCTCGTGGCTCGAAGGCGGTGGTTCGTCAGAGAACAGATTCACCGTTCTCCTTTCCACCTGATTTCCTCTGAAGTAGCTTGACTGTGCATTCGTCGTTGCACTTATAGCCGTTGGTCTATGCGTAGGAGTTGAGTCTTCCTCATCAGATTCTTCGAACAGATTTGTCACCTTGTTCCTAGAAGACACACTAATCGTATCATCCTGCGGAGGTTGATCTGGGAAAAGCGATGGAGGTCTGAACCCAGGTAACACTGGAACCTTTATCAAAGTTCTCGCGCCGACAGGTCTGATTGCACTGGAACTCGAATGAATCGACCAGAGCGTCATCCCCAGATACACTTGGGTCGAACGATGGAGCCCTTCGCCGTGGATCCCGCATGTACGCCCCAAACCGAGCCCTCCGATTCGAGGGCGTATGTTACTATTAGTCTGTGACGGGAAATTCTTCTCACTGTCGCTGGAATCCGAATACTGTTCCTTCTCCTCCGTATCGGACTCTTCTCGGAATCAATCAAACCAGCGTGCCATTTTTCCCGCCACTCTTGAGACCCTATTATGTACGGCAGCGGTCTACTAATGTAAGGATACTTTTGAACAGCTCTTAACACTGTATTCCTCACAGCAGCCTCCTCCTCATCGTCGCTATCCTATCACTATCCAGTTGAACAGTGACCTTCTCGAAGATTTGTACATGTTAGCAATGGACTTTCCACGGCCATGTGGAAAACTTCTCCATACGGCAGTTTTTCCCCCTCCTCCTCTTTCTCCTCCCGAACGGAGTAGAAACTCTCGTCGTCGTCCTGAACACGGTTCTCCACGTATTTCAGCTGCTGAATGCCGTTGAAACTGTTCGAAGCATTGGGCGTAGCGGAGGTGACTCTCGTCTATATCCAGCATCAGACGAGTCAAGTTGTCCTGGGTTTGTTTGCATTTTGCCTCGAGATTCTGCAGGAAAGAGATAATGGAAAGAATGCATATTTATTAATACCGCTAGTGCATCAGGGCTTTATTTTGCAGCATATCCAGAAAAAAAAGTATCGTTTATCAGAACTACAAAAATAATTTCCAAGCACCGAAAATTTGTAAGGATGTGACCAACTGCAAAGTAGGTGTAAATGCTTATTTTGTCAATGGCTATTCAAGGCAGCGTCCATTTATTACGTAACGCTAAAACTGACAGTTTTCTATCCTTAACCATCCCTAATTAACACATTTTTGTATGAAAAAAATAAAAAAATGGTGTTGACTGTAACGCTAGAGCCTGCTCATCCTCCCCTAGAGTGTTACATAATTTGTGGACGGCGCCCAAGAAACGCGGAAGTTCTATAAGAAGCTCAACGCATCGCCCAATGGCTTCGTAACGCGAGCCGAAATGTGCAGGGATAAGGATAGGAGCATCTTGACGGTCGAACGTGAGCTGATCGAAAGGTGGAAGCAACACTTCGATGAAGACCTGACGAAACGAGGGTCAGGACAACGGAGAAAATGCCTTCGTCAGTTTTGCGGACGATGGTAACCAAACAGCCTCTACTTTGAGATAGGTTAGGATGTCATTCACCAGCTTATAACAATAAAGCTGCTGGTAAGGATAGTATTGATTCTGAACTCTGTGTTTTTTTTATAAGGGCTTATCTGCATTCATCGATTACTCATCATCGTAACTCTCTTTGCGTTATTGCAGAAAACTGATTCTCATTTCGTAACATATTTTTGTGCTGTAGATGAAGAATTGCTTCATTAACAAGAAATATTACAGATTTATCTAACTTAGCGAAGTTATTAGCGCAAGAGAGGATCGATGAAGAGAAATCGCTCATGTCAGTTAGGCCCTGTTGAAGTAACAGCACAGAACTCATAAAGATGGGCCCGAAGAGGCTGTCTATTTGCCTGCACTGGCTGATCTTCCGTCGTCTGTCACCTGTAGTAAACGAGTTCATGGGAAGTTATCAAGCCGGTTTGTTGACGGCCGATCGACAACGGACAAGATCAGGTCCCAACGCATCACCTTTTCGATCGTATTAACCGCGTAGAGCTATGGAAAATCATATGGACGAGAACAGCTTTTTCAGCCAAACTCACAAGACTAATAAGAGCAACTATGGAAGGTGTGCAAAATTGTGTGAAGATTTTAGGCGAACATTTCAGTTCGTTTGGATCATACCGGGAATTACGACAAGGTAATGGCTTTCGTACCTGTTGTTCAATACCTTACTAAATGTTATACCAGGCTAACTGCCAGGGTACGATTTTCACAGGATCCAGTCAATTTGGTTGCTTCGCAGATGATATGGATATTGTCGGGTCGAACATATGAAAAGGCTAAAAACACTGGTACTCTTCTACGGGCAAAAAAAACTCAACGCATCCCGCAGAGGCTCCGTGCCACGAGCCGAAATGTGCAGGATAAAGATGGGAACATTTTGTCGCACGGACGCGAGGTGGTCGAGAGATGGAAGCAGCACTACGACGAACACTTGAATGGCGCTGAGGACACATGCACGGAGGTTCAGGGCAGCGGAAGAAATGACTACGTCGGAATGTTGGACAGTAGCAACCAATCAGCTCCCACTTTGAGGGAAGTTAAGGATGTCGTTCAACAGCTCAAGAACAACAAGCAGCTGGGAAGGATGGTATCGGAGCGGAACTGATGGGTCCGGAGAAGTTGGTCGCTTGTCTGCATCGGCTGATAGTCAGAATCTGGGAGACTGAACAGCTACCGAAGGAGTGGAAGCAAGGGATTATATGCCCTATCTACAAAAAAGGGAGTCAAACTAGAATGTGAGAACTATCGAGCGATCACTATTCTAAATGCCGCCTACAAAGTATTATCCCAGATCATCTTTCGTCGTCTATCACCAATAGCAAATGAGTTCGTGGGAAGTTATCAAGCCGGTTTCGGTGAACGGCCGCTCGACGACGGACCAGATCTTTACAGTACGGCAAATCCTCCAAAAATGCCGGGAATATCAGGTCCCTACGCATCACCTGTTCTTGATTTAAAGCGGCATACGACAAGGTTCGAACACATAGAGCTATGGAGAATCGTGAACGATAACAGCTTTCCCGGAAAGCTCACAAGACTGATTAGAGCGACGATGGACGGTGTGCAGAACTGCGTAGATTTCGGGCGAATATTCCAGTTCGTTAGAGTCCCGCCGCGGCTAAGACAAGGTGATGGACTTTCGAGTCTGTTGTTCACATTGCGCTAGAGAATGTCATGCGGAGAGCCAGGATTAACAGCCGAGGCACGATTTTCACAAGGTCCAGTCAATTTGTTTGCTTTGCTGATGACATTTCTGCCACCGTTTCAAATGTTCTTCCGATTATATTAACGGAAGAACATTTGAAACGTGGCAGAAATGTACACCCGCCTGAAACGCGAAGCAACAAGAGTCAGACTGGTGGTGAATGCGTCGAAAACAAAGTACATGCTGGTGGGCGGAACCGAACGTGACAGGGCTCGCCCAGTAGGGTGGGGCTTAATTCCAAATATCTTCCGTAGTCAGGATTTACAAAGTGGAAAATGATCATCGGTCCCCAAAATAACATCCTGTGAAAAAATGAGAATTTTTGGTGAAGGTTTAGAGGCGCAAAGGGTGTAAGTGCAGTTTTCCTATTTTTAGTGAATTCTGAAAAATTTTGGTATGCTTTTCAGCTTGTTTTGGTGATTTGCTCGCCCAGGGACCAGCGTTACGATAGACGGGGATACTTTCGAGGTGGTAGATGAATTTATTTACCTCGGATCATTGCTGACGGCGGACAACAATGTTAGCCGTGAATACGGAGACGCATCATCTGTGGAGTCGTGCCTACTAAGGGCTCCAGGAGAACCTGCGGTCAAAAAAGATTCTTTCCCCGCACCAAATGCACCATGTACAAAACGCTGATTAGACCGGTGGTCCTTTACGGGCGTGAAACGTGGACGATGCTCAAGGAGGACCTACAAGCACTCGGAGTCTTCGAACGTCGGGTGCCTTAGGACGATCTTTGGCGGTGTGCAGGAGAACGGTGTGTGGTGGCGAAGGATGAACCACGAGCTCGCTGCACTCTACGGCGAACCCTATCCAGAAGGTGGCCAAAGCTGTAAGGATACGATGGACAGGGCATGTTGCAAGAATGCCGGACATCAACCTTGCATAAGGGTAATAAGAGCTTGTGGCTGACACCACATTAACAATAACTTTTTTAGAAACCATCGTAAATTGCGAGAAAGTTTGAGAAAGATTAACGTTTTACAGCACCAACATTTTGAACTAATACAGCATGGCATTCATAACTTTTCTCGAAATATTTGACCTAAATAGTTGAAAATAATGACCCATTATCTGAAAAAAAAAATGATTTAAGTTGCCAAAGCATTCAAAAAGTCATCATGGTTCAAAAAGTGAACAAATCTCGCATAACTTATGATCTTGCCCTAAAAGCCATTGGTAACCGAGTGTGTAGCTCCTTGTTTATGAGCAAATTAATGACCCATGATGAAAACTATGACCACTGGAAGATAAAGGAGGATATTTTCTTCATCGTAGCATTGTTGAATAACGTGTAAATCCGTAAAATCCGTGTAAATCGTATGCTAGGTAACAACAAGCTACACACTCGATTACGAATAGCTTTTCGGGTGAGATCACAGGTTATGCGAGAAATGACAAAATGTGACTCGTTACCGACCTTAAAATTCTCGATGTAGGAAAGGAAGAAAAAGGAACCCAATGAAATCTTTAGCAAGACGGAAACTTTCCTTCCAAGAAATCGAGATTTTTATAGATTATTTATATTATAGATTTATAGATTTTTATAAAGAAGTTTCTATCATTTAATAATCGTAATGTTTATAACATGAGGAGCTAGATTCATTTTTGAATGTATAAAATTGTATTCTAATCACATTCTTCACGCACTGATTTTGATGCAACGTCATTTCCATACGCTAAAGTAACAATTATTTTAAGCATCACTTACCTTCGAGATTTGATTCATATACTGCAAAAGCTGTCCATCTGATTCTAGCGACCACTGGGGAATCCGCTTCCGCAACTCATCCGGCGTCAGTGCCTGCAACAAATGATAAGCCATTAATAAAAAAAACTAAGTGTGATCTACAAAATTTAAATCTACTTCAACGAACAACCCCACTAGACGAAAAATGCTCTAGATCAGCATCCGCAACCACTGATCAAACACACAACACATTTAAACCTCCAGAAACAAGCGAGTGCGCAAACGAAAAAGGAAAGCCCGCAGCGATGGCAATGCTTGATAAAACCGAAAAATTTATTCAAAAACAATTTCTATCGATTAAACATGTAGGTACCTACACGCCTTTTGAGTGTTGTTATTTTGGCTTTATTAGCGATTTTCCGGTCGACTGATCACTCGAGCTCGGATTAGCGTAGCGTAATTTGGGGCAAATGCAGCACCCTAAGCAACTTGTGCTCTAACTTTGAACAAAGTATATCATACCCATCAATTTAGCTTCATGATGTTAGTTTCTCATCTTCTCATAAGCACTATGCCATTTAAAAACATATAAAAGATTATAGTTCGGCCGACTCTGCAAATATGGCGAACAAAATAATCTCAAACAGGATTTGTTTTTACAATAGCAATCTTTATTGTGGTTTGAAGATTGAGTCTTTACTATGAACACATATTTGTGTACTTTCATTACTTAGTATTGTTGAAACATTTTTAAAAATTGATTCAGAAACTTTGAATCATCGCTGAAAAAGCTGAAATTGTCCAGAACTTTAATTTTATCGTAAGGATGGTAAGGAAAAAACACCGCTAACGCATGACGGCTCACCATAGTAGCATGTCCGAAAAACTTGAAACTATTGAGAACCAGAGCCCAAAGGTCCAAAGCACTGATAAATGTGGATGGTAGTAGAGAACAAACGGACAATGCTGTACCGTGTCAGTACCGCGGAGGCAGCCCCTACAGCACGATGTAAATAACGCAACCCTGGTTATGTGGCCTATCGAAGACTCTTCACCAACCAAGAAAGGCAAAAGTAGAGCAAATGGATTGATTTACGGCAACAGACCCGGTAATGGATAAAGGACTACGATTGGATAGCCGGATCTTGGAACGTGAGAACTTTGAATGAACCCGCGAGTATTGGGCTCCTGGCTCGTGAATTGCGGAATGTCGGCGTGAACGTGGCAGCTATCCAGGAAATATGCTGGCCGAAAATCGGAGAACGTGAATTCCGAGCGGTGGATCCCATCGCCAACACTTCATTCAAGTACCACATCTACTACAGCGGCGGCGTCAGAGTAGAACGTGGAGTTGGCTTCATAGTGATTGGGAAGCAGATGAAGCGAATTATTCGGTGGAAACCGGTAAGCGACCTAATCTATGCATTGAGAATGAAGGGCAAGTTCTTCAACTATAGCATGATCAGCATATATGTGCCAACGAACGATACGCCCGATGACATGAAGGATGAGTTCTATGAGAGCCTAGATAAGGTCTACGGGGAGTGCCCAAAACAAGATAGTCATCGGCGACGCAATGGCCTGCGGCTAGTAACCTTCGATGCTGCTAGAGCAATGGCAATCAACAGTACCTACTTTGCACGAAAGAATATCCGCAAACACACCTGATATCGGCTCCAGAACCCTCCTGCGATTGGTTAAACCGCTCCAGAATTCGCCAAGGTTCCAAAGCGACAGCTCTAAGTAATTGATCACGGGCAGAACGAAAACTCTTCACCACAATCCAGCTAAATCTTCTTCTTCTTCTTTCTGACGTTACGTCCCAACTGGGACAAAGCCTACTTCTCAGATAAGTGTTTTTATGAGCACTTCCACAGTTATTAACTGAGAGCTTTCTTTGCCGATTGACCATTTTTGCATGTGTATATCGTGTGGCAGGTACGAAGATACTCTATGCCCTGGGAATCGAGAAAATTTCCTTTACGAAAAGATCCTCGACCAGCGGGATTCGAAGCCACGACCCTCAGCATGGTCATGCTGAATAGCTGCGCGTTTACCGCTACGGCTATCTGGGCCCTAAAGCTAAATATCTCAGAGTAAATGAAACTGCACCTTCACAGCAACAATATAGCGCCACACGCGAAGAGATGCAATAAGGACGAATTCTCGAACGGCGTGATCCTTGTGCCCTTCGGACCGATAAAATTAACACTCTAAAGTTATAAAATTCACCGCACTTATATTGAATTAAACTTAATCTAACTTAACAAAATTATTGAATGATTCAAAACTAATCAACCGTACCGATCGTAGGTATATTGCGGGCTAACTCTGATATTGTTCACCAGCTCAATCCAACCTTCCTCCTTACTCAGTGACGTCATTGCTTATACCAAACAACGACCAGCTACGATCGATCCACCGTCGAGTATAATACCTTACGTAGTATTGTCTGGTTTCGAGCTATCAGTCTGGCAGCAGCAGACATATCCACTGGCGTAGGTAGGGGTGAAACGCTCAGACACCTGACGACACCCGAGTGGCAATGCCTGCTTCAAAATAGACCACGTGCTGGTCTCAGATGTCATGGATGTCAGGACCTTCCGAGGCCCTAATATCGACTCGGATCATTATCTCGTGGTAGCTGAAATTCGGGCGCAATTATCCAACGTCACGGTCACGAGTTTCAGAACTAACAGAATTCTGCGCTTCAATATCTAACGCTTGTCGACTGATGTGGTAGCAGCAACGTTAGCACCAGCAGGTAGATGAGCAGTTGGGAAGAATCAACGTTTCTGGAGATGCCGCCAGCCTGTGGGACCCTATCCACGAAGCTGTGACAACAACGGCGCGGGAAGTGATTGGCACTGCTCGACGACGAAGACGAAACGACTGGTTCGATGAAGAGTTCCAGAGAGTGACAGACATGAAGAATGTCGCCAGAAGCCGTTTGATTGTGGCCGGTTCCCGACAGAACAGAGAGCGGTACAGGGCAGCGAGATTCGTAGAAAAGCGACAAAAGGGAATTCACTGTCCGATAAAACGGCGGTGGCTCACAGGTGGAAGGATAACGATCAAACTGGGGACCCACTGATCATAGAACTTCTATGATAGAAGAGGTTAAAAATGCTATCAGCGAACTGAAGAACTACAAGACTGCTGGGAAGGACGAGATCCCGCTCGAGCTTTTCAAGCACGAAAGTGAGCAGCTTTACCAGTCGATACACCAAGTACTTCTGAAGCTATGGGAGGACGAAGAAATGCTCGGCGGCTGGTTGGATGGTCTCATACGCCCAATCTACAAAAATGGGCATAGACTGAAGTGTGCCGATTACAGAGGGATTACCCTGCTAAATTCGACGTACAAAATTCTGTAGCGCATCCTGTTCAACAGACTGAGACCACTCGAGGAGTACTCCGTCGGCGAATACCAAGCTGGTTTTCGTGAGGGTCGCTCGACAATGGACCAGATGTTTACCTTGCGAATGATCCTAGATAAATTCCGGGAGTACAACTTGCAGACTCACCATCTGTTCATTGATTTCGAGGCGGTGTACGACTCAGTGAAAAGAAAACAGTTGTGGTAGATAATGTCTGAACATGGTTTTCCGGCGAAACTAATTAGGCTGATACGTGCTACGCTGAGGGATTCGAAATCAAGTGCTCGGATCGCAGACGAGGTGTTTACCTTGTTCATGACGTTAAACGGATTGAAGTAGGTAGACGCACTTTCGAAATTACTGTTCAACATTGCACTCGAGGGTGCTATTAGGAAATCTGGCGTGCAGAGAAACGGCACTATATCATCACACGGTCGCACATGCTCCTTGGATTTGCGAACAATATCAACCTTATTGGAATCGACCGCAGGTCAGTGGAGGAGGACTTCGTACTTCTGAAGAGGAAGACAGCGAGGATAGACCTGATAATTGATTATATAAAAACGAAGTACATGGTTGCAGGTAGATATAGAAGCAAGCTGGTGTAGGTGCTGAGGTAGTGTTTGATTGGAATGTGTTTGAAGTTGTTGAATCATTTATTTACCTTGGAACCCTTGTGACATATGACAACGACGTTCCCCACAAAATGAAAAGACGTGTTGCGGCTTCGAACAGGGCTTTTTATGGACTACGTAAAAAGCTTAGGTCCCGCAACTTGCAAAGGGAAACAAAAGTGGCCCTGATTAAAACATTGATTCTTCCGGTGGCTCTCTACGGGCACGAAGCGTGGACGTTGAAAGAGGCAGACCGGAAGGCCTTCGGTGTTTTCGAGCGTAAAGTGCTGCGGACAATACTCGGTGGGAAACTCGGTGTGTGGTGCAGACGCATGAATCACAAGTTGTATCAAGTGTACAAAGATGTGAATATTATCAAGCTGTGAAATACGGCAGACTTCAGTGGGCTGGTCACGTAGCACGCGTACCACGATATTTCCAAACTTTAATTAAGCTAAAATTTTCCCTTGCAGGGTTGGTCTAACCTTTCAAAAAATGCTTGTCTCAAAATATTCTATCGGTGAAAGACTCAAGTCATAAAAGTTAACAAACTTACTTTATCAATCCTACGTGTTTCACAGACGAAATTCTACACGTTCCGCTCTAAACCAACTCGATTTTTCACTTTTAGAACGTTTGATTCCCGGATTTACAAAACGACGAAAGTAAGATTCTCCACTTTCGCAACCTAACCGCTACTTTGGCCGCTCCGTTGTATGGGAGACAAAGTGACTTTACCACGAATCAAAACAAAACACTACTTGAGTCGATTTTACACTGGTACAAAAACGTCGTAAGTAACTGATCTAAACGGCTTATCATTTTGTCATGCAATTTTTGTGGGAAGTGATAGGAACTACTTTGAGTTTTAACGCAAGCTGATTGCATGCAAAATTTAAGCGATATACACGGTAAAAAAATGGGATCCATTTTAAAACAGTTTTAGAAAAAAGGTTGTGATTCTTCTTAATTAATTTTCTCAAAACCATATGAATGTTACTTGCGTCGATTTGAAAAAGTAATCGAGATTTTATATGAAGAAGTCCCACGTGGACGACCCATCGCACATAATATGGGATAACATTTCACGTATTGAAAACAGTCCTGAATAACATGATTGATATTTAGATGACTAATCATAGCTGCAGTTATTGCTGTCTGTAAGTCATATGCAATAAAATATGTCCGAACTCAAAGACATAAGTCGATGCATTATCTAAATGAAGTCTCGACTAATGTCCATCACTTCGAATCTTTCAGTATTTGATTTGCTTATGAATGATAAAATTTCCGTGAGTATTTTACGTTTTACTGTTGTTGTCAGATGAACGAAATGCGTTGGATATAGAGTTGCGCCAAATCAAATTTTTATAGTAGGAACCATAGGCATTATCAAATCGATTTAAAGTTCTGCTGTTAATGCAAAAACATTACATTTCTATCCTTTCTTAGATTTCTGATGAGTTTTGGAATAGTACTGAAAATTTAAGTGAAAAAAGATCCACTTTTTGTTACTGTAACTAATGTTAAATATTCAGTTAAGTTATAATCATTCACGCCATTTTATAAGCTTCGATCGTGATCAAATCAAGTTGTTTGGAACTGCTTAGGATGTAGAATTAACGGTTCCAGTTTGTCAGTTTTAACGTAATATGAAATAATTATTTGTTTCTTAAGTACGTAGATTCCACTTATTTTCGTTGATGGATAGGTTTTATTGTACAGTGAACATTTGAACATAGCTATTTCTTTAATTGAAGTGTTTTCCATTGCAAATCTTCAATATGTTACAATTAAAAAGTAATTAAATGCTATTTTTTTCAAAAAAGACTTCAAAATGCAGTTGAATGAACTTCAATGTCACTTTGACATAGCATAGGGTGTTTATGTATTTTGGACAGAGAGTTACGCGTATATAATTTGGCCACTTCCATTTGATTTTGCCGTAAATGTCCAAATTATATACGCGTAACGGTCTAACCAAAATGCTTTGATCACCCTATGCTTCGCAATAAACGAGCGAATGATCACTGTGTCGTTACAGTTGGTAATTACCCAGACAACCAAAATGTACGCATAACGAAAAATCACCTGGAGGCTTTGTATGTGCAAAATGTCACTTATAAGATGTCGCGAAAAGGCCTTCTACGTACAAAAGTGGAGGCGATATGCGTGCATATATTATGTGATGAATAATAGCATACAATGCGAGTGTATAAATTTTCTACCGAAATAATTTGTGATCTTATGCGATTAAGCTTATGATAACAAATGTTCATTTGACAGCTGCTACGGAATGATTCGACTTACTTTGTACGAGTGTACGAGACGAAACAAAATGTACAAATGAACTCAGAAAAGAAGCGTTTTATGCGATGAAACTCATCAGTCTGACGAATTTATCCACCGTGTTTTGCGGGGGTGATGTGATTTGCATGAGTAAACGATTTATTACGTGCACTTTTTTGCGACTTCTGGTTGTCTGGGTATGTTCACCTTTCAGCCTCAACCATTTTTCTTTTTGAAAATGCATTACCAGAATTAAGCTGAATGGCAAAAACATACAAAAACTGGGCTTTTCTCAAGGGTAGCTCCCTGAAGAAACTTTAGAGAAATTTTGAGACAAATCAATGATGATATTCGTAAAGGAATGAAAAATCCTTGAGGAATTCTTGAAGGGCTTCTTAACGACTTTTATCAAAACTGAACTGTTATAATATTTGAAAAATCTACTAGAGTAACTATCGAATGAATCAGAGGAAGAATTTGTGCTAAAATCTCTAGATGTAACACAGAAATGGTATCTGGGAACATTTTCAGAACAATTCATATGGAAATTACCTCTCATGTAAACAATGTTCGGTAAGCTTGAGTCGTTACATACTACAATCATAGCCCCTTATTTAATTTGTCCATACTTGCATAACAGTCCCATATTCTATGGGATTGCCTATATAAATGGGACTGTTATGTGATGATGGACAGTAAAGCCGAAAATCAAAACCTTACAAGTCATTAACTTTTCGATTTATTTTCGAACTGAAAACAACTTGAATCGCGAAATACGCTTAAAGGTAGAAAATTGCTCGTAAATTCTGCTAAATTTAAAACACTACATAAAAAAAATACAACAGAATCGTTTTCAGCACTGCCATTTTTAGTAAACATAAAATTTCCCTTGCTTATATCATGTGCAGCATGAATCTTCGGTAGTGTCATCCATAACAATGGAAATCATTGTTTCAAAAAGTTGAAGAATTTACGCATGACAAAACTAAATTTTTGCAGAAACCTTGTTTTGTAAGCTCATGAATATAAATGTCTCACCGAAAAATAAGAGAAAAAACTTTCTCCGAGGGGAATACCCCTTTTCCGGTCAATGTTACCCCGTTTTACGGTACCATTCTATTGATTAATAATTAATAAATCTTATAAAAATCCATAAACATTTGGTTGTTTATTCAAAACTTAATGGGAATACGAGAAAAACCGAACAATTTTCATAATATTCTGTACATTGTTTCCAGAACTGTAAGCTGAGCTCAACTATTGTTAAACTCAAAAAGAAAATATATTGTATCGCTGATATAAAAAATAGGGATTGTCTACTTGTCCATGCAGCAAACTTTCCCCAAACTCCGCTATTGCATGATTATGGTGCTTTGTGGGTATAATCAATTTATGACACTGTAGGCAGACAGTATTTTGACGCAGTATGTGCAAAGTTTGATTAAGCCTGTATTAGTTACTGATCTATAATTGAACCATAAGCACAGCTATCTGCATAAGAATTTGTCACAGCTACGAGGAAACAATGAATAGACAATCAAAGCTGGACGAGATTCCATAAATCGATCTACTGTAGGAATTTTGCTATCATTAGCCCATCGTTTGCGGCCGCCATCCAAAGGAATGCGTAATCCGAGAAGGGCATCCTTATCAGTGCTCGGAAGCTGCTGCCACCACAAGAAGTATCTATCATTCCAGCAGAAAGTGGTTGCGAAAATCTCAAGGGGAGCATCTCGACCGAAACTTACCATACTGTGGGTGGGTTTCGGGAAATCCGTCGGTGTGGAAGCGATTCCCGTATGGTTGGGCGATACTTTGCACAAATTCACGGGACCAAATTCGTCTCGCAAATTACCATTTTTCGCACTTTATTTACTTTTCACTTGGAGAGCTGAATCACAACAAAAGTGAACTGAAACACTGAACTGACAGACGCGTCGACTTCGAGATTTCCAGGGCTGAATTTAGGGTAGAGTGAGGATTGTATAACATTAACCCGAATGCCTCGTGCCCGAATGCAATTATCCCGAATATGAGAAGCGCAACTTTGATAAAAAAAGCTCTCAGTGTTTTACGGTTTTGATTCATATTACGGACAGCTTCAAATTCCAGACACACTACTTTGTATGGGTAAATGCGGAAATGCTAATTGAACACTAAGCTGAGAATATACCATTCTAAAGCTAAGTATGCTGTTTCGCTCAAGAAAAGTAAAGAAATTCCTTGACTGAAAGGGTCAAGAAATTTCCTACAGAGAGCCCCCTTTGAAGTGACATTTCTCCTCAACTGCGTACTGCGATAAGAAAAAAGTGATTTTCTTGACCATTTCTTGGGAGAAATTTTCCACGCATCGAGATAGGCGATTCCTTTTCTTGTCAGTAGCAAACCGGCCTTAAAAGCATAATCGGTCTATTCACCCTTTGGAATGCATATTTCTGAATAGGATGATTGATCAAATGGAAGTGGTCAAAATAGATACACGCAGCGAACTGGACTATCGAAATTCATACATTTTGCCTTATGAAAGATGGAACCATTATCGCAATACGAACGCTTTAAGCGAAGTATGCACTTCGACAGAAAAGTAATCGCTAATCTCGATGCGTGGGAAATTTCTTGCAAGAAATGCTCAAGAAAAGCATTTTTCTTTTATCGCAGTACGCAGTTGAAAAGAAATGTCAATTCAAATGGAGCTCACTGTAGAAAATTTCTTGAGCGGAACAGCATACTTAGCTTTATGTATCGTTTTAGCATCCATCCACACCTAGGGACGTTCCGATACTTCCGATATATCGGAATATCGATATTTTGCTTTTGATATACGATATTTTGGTATCGATATTTTCTATTCAATATATCGGTAATATCGAAATAGGAAATAGGATATATCGTACACCAATATATGAAAAAAAATATATAGGATTTTAACATTAGGTACCAATAAGCAATTCGCACAAATACGTACAGCCCTAAACCGCTGAATGGGGATTGCCTTCTTCCCATCCGTTCTCATAGACAAATCTGCCTCTTAGACGAAATTGACGCATCCTCCAGCTGTCGGGAATTGTCTTGGCCACGTCTTTGTGGAAATTGGAGGATAGGAAACGATAACTGACTGGACACTTATTTACATCCTGAAGAAAACTCGCCTAATTGTTACGCAAAATCTGCGTACGCAAAAATTGACTAACGATATTCGCTGATAAGCTGTATAAGAGTTGCAAAGACCTCTACATCTCACATGTGGAAAACAATTGTAAAGTTTTTTCATATAATTTATTTCTTGTATTCAGTTTCAGTGTTCAGTGAAAGCAGTTTCCATACGAATTCTACTAAAATGTATCTTAACAGAAGATATTTATTTTAATGTCGTTCAAATAGCAATAATCTTGAGTATCCAAAGATTTTTTTTTAAATCTTAATGGCCGGTACGCTGATCATAAGTACTGTGCAAAAGGATAGGACAAGAAACGGTCAAGGAATGATTCCGCTACCGAAATTACTTGAGCTGTACGCTGCTGAGAAGTAGAGCTGATTTCATAACATCGGTAACGCCTGCTGTACAAATCAAATGGAGCTGTCACTTTTCCGTACGGAAAAATGTGCCGCTCAATTATTCCGCAAGTAAAAGTGACATTTCGCTCATACTGGATCAGCTGTCAAAATTACTTCGGTAAAAAGGAGAAATTTTTACTTGAGCCGTTTACGTTTCAGGTGCATACTACGCATAAGAACCCGGATAAAAACGTATCATTCAGTGAATGGAATAAACCATTAATGTACAATATAACGTATTGGATACAATACAGCGTATTGTAATTGAATGTCGAAGCAATATTATTCATGTTTTGATATACAATTCAAAAACAATATAATATATTGTAACAGAACATTGTATTGTTTTTAATTGGTTTTATACCTTACAATTTTGGTCAAATTCCTATATTCGCGTAAAACAACTGTTGCTTTTTTCTATGTAGCTTTGCTGAAAGAAATAAACAAAACAAGTTCAAAAAGCAAGAAATGTTGGGGGGAAAATATTTAAAAAGTAAAAATAAGTAGTTTTTTAGAGGACACGTGACATTAGCTGTAACGACGAATGCAACCATGATACAGTTTGTTGAATTGTTTTTGTATTGTACAACAATACTCGAATTGCCTATCAAGACAATACATAAACAATATATCGTATTGCATTTTCAAAATGTTTGTATGAGAAAATATCTATATTTCTCGATTACTTTTTCAAACCGACGTAAGTAACTTTCATACGGTTTTGAGAAAATTAATTCAGAAGAATCACAACCTGTCTTCTAAAACTGTTTTAAAATGAATCACCTTTAAAACATTTTTTCGACGTGTACATTTCTTAAATTTTGCATATAATGAGCTCGCGTTCAAAAACAATGGAGTTCCTATTATTTCACACAAGAATTTTATGACAAAATGATAAGCCGTTTTATTCAGTTACTTGCGACGTTTTTCTACCAGTGTAAAATTGACTCAAGTAGTGTTTTGTTTTGATTCGTGGTTAAGTCACTTTGTCTCTCCATACAGCGGGGCGGCGAAAGTAGTGGTTAGGTTGCGAAAGTTGAAAATCTTACTTTCGTCGTTTTGTAAATCCGGAAATTAAACGTTCTAAAAGTGAAAAGTTGAGTTGGTTCAGAGCGGTACGTGTAGAATTCCGCCTGCTTAACACGTAGGATGGATAAAGTAAGTTTGTATACTTTTTTGACTTGAGTCTGTATGAATAAGTTTTCGAGATTTGTATTGTTACGATACTTAATCACCCATACATTATATTGCAAAAATCTCATACACCATACAGTGAACTGTTCAAAACAATATATTGTACTGTAAAAGTATTGTCATTTTCCAATATACTGTATTGTATTTCCAATATATTGAATGGTACTGTTTCAATACGTTATATTGTTTTTGTATTGTATTTTTTATCCGGGAAACTAAACAGCACGCCGCTAAGCGTTACATAAAGGAATTTTGCTCAATTACAATATATCATATGATATTCCAATATATCGATATTTTGAATCAATATATCGGTGGTATAGATCTGAGAGAGACTCGCGAAGAGGAAATAAATCAACGTCATATGCAGCCCAGATTCCCCTCTCACGAAACGTCAAATGCAGCCCACCGTTTTTATGGCTACACGGAAAAAAATTCCGTGGTTAAAACTACTATTTTAGCTGACTACGCCCATTCTTGAAACTACCATGGAATTTTAGACCAATTTACTATGTTTACGGTACATCACACCACATTACTGGTACGTTTGACAGAAATAATTTACAACAATCTGACTTCGACTACATACATGGTAAAATCAAGCGCATTTCTGGTCTGCTGAAAATTGCCGGTGCGAGCGCTTAGGTTAACCCCCTAAAATGGTAGTTTTTACCGCACAATTTTTTTGCGTGTAAAAAAGTGAAAAGTATTGTGTTCAAAGTAAATTGTTATTAAAAACCTCAGTCAGTGGAGCAGTTTTTTACAAAGTTGCTGATAAATCTAAGCAGGAGATTAATTATTTATAATGTCTGCTACGTTTGCTGGCATGAAATTTCACTCAAACGGCTATTTATGATTCGATGTGATGCAAACTCAATCATATTTTGCTGAGAGGTTCATGTGAGGAATTGAACGGCTTGCGCTTAATTGGTATAAACACAAAGTGGAATAAGAAAAAAACTCAGCAATCTTAGAAAAAGAAGACCGTCTTCGCGAGTCTCGTCTCAGGTATAGATACTTTGATTCGATAATCGTATCGATTCAAATATCGATACTTCGCAATATCGGAACGTCCCTATCCACACCAAGGCGTCGATAGGCGCGGTGTGTACGCACGAGCCTATCGATCGCAAGATCCTTGGTTCGATTTCAGGTTGCCGCGAAAACTTATTTCGGTTTCATAAGGCAAATTTATGAATTTCAGCCCGACTCCTTGTGGCGAATTTTCATAAGGGGTTCCATGTTTATCGATAGTCCATTTGCCTGAGTGTATACACATATATGGTTCATCTCGTTTGGTGTCCATATTTGACTACTGCCATTCGGGCAAGTGACTTTCGGGCTAGTGACAGAATCGGGGTGATGCGTTACGCGGGTTATGTCGCGTTTAGTATGCAAATATTTTGGCTGCGCGCCGTTTGTTTTTTCTCGTAACGTCAGATTTGTTTTGCTCATTTGCAAAACCGATCGATTTTCGCTGCTGGTTTTTGGTCGTGGTTAAAAAATTCTGAAGAAATTATTGAAATAAATCGTGAAAAGGAAGACTTCAACATGCTTCAAGAATACGAGGACGATTATTACCTGGAGGAGGATAAAATGTAAGTAAATTTCTTTGAATTCAATGCTGGTGAGGGTGGGAGTGCACGCAACTCTTTGGCAACAGATGTTTTGATTCATGTCTGTTTTGTCTTTCTTTTATTTGAGTTAATTCAAAGATTTCTTTTACTTATGACTAACAAAACATTATTTAAATCATCGTTAATACATTATAAGGCTGTTGAGTTCAGGAAATCAATATAATATTTACAAAATATGAATAATAAAACCCCTAACGAAAGGTTGAGGCATAATCGACACCTCATTATTTGATGTACAGTAATGGTCAATACATAAGCAACTTTTTCGATTTTCCATACTTAATGGTTAACTTCGAAGGGTTGAATCTTAGTTTATGGACCGATTTGATGAAACTTTTAGGGTTCTACACAAAGCGTCTGTTTATTTTTACTTTTACGTGTTTGAAAAGAATGGTTCAAAGTGTATTTTTGATAAATTTTAATAGTAGACAGAATTAAAAAAAAATAAGTGAAGCTCAGACTTCAGAAAAGCGTTCAATAGCTCTAACGCGACTATTCTTCAGGAATTTTGTTTAAGATTCCTCGTGGTAAAGCTCGCAGAATTCTTCCAGTGATTCCTTCTGGAAAATCCTCAAATTCGTCTAGAAATTAATCACACAATTTTTAGGAATAATTCGACCAGATTTTCCTCCAGGGTTTTTAAGGAACATTTAAAAAAAATATTCTGTATTTATTCCAAAAAACCTAATCCAATGTTCAAATTTGGTTTTATTATATTATTATTATTGGTATATTAGGGGAAGACGGGGTAAGAGCGCCCGCCGGGGTAAGGCGGTTTTCTTAAAAGTTCACCGAGCACTTTCCATAAACACAAGATTTTTGACATTTCGAACCATTTAGTATGATATTTACATTAAATTATTCATAACAAATATCGAAAACAAAGTTTCTGCTCGTCGATATTGAATTTGATCTAAATTTAACAGATGTTCACTTTAGCATTTCGGAAGGGATTTTTTGTAAAAACATAACAAATTACCCGTCCATGCATCAACAGAAATGTGAAATATGCTACAGTGAAGTGAAATATGAATTGTAAATATTTAGCTTTGAAACGAGGCCATAGTTGTAAAAATTGCGCAAGCGGGGTTAAACCGACCACTGTTGATGGGGTACGACCGCCACCCCTAATTTATACCAAATAAAATGTCTAAACCATTTTAAAAGTTGTAACTACGTTTAACATTACTATTCAAGTAAAATGAAATCAATTTTGTTATAAATACAAGCCAAATCCGCATATTTTTCCAAAATATGGGTGTCTCAAGGCGGAAATAAGTATACATCCAAGTTTTTTTTTTAATTAATTAACCCTTAAATTGTTTCAATATCCCTGTTAATCAATGTAGAATTCATACAACATTATACTTTTTAGAATGATAGGGAACTGATATATTTTTAAGCAAAATTGTGTACGGAAATCGTGGTGGTCGCTTTTACCCCGTGGGTGGTCGGTTTTACCCCGTCGCTTAAAATAATCGTGATAAGACATCACTTTTTCAAGCGTCAAGAAATAAATATTTTTTTACAAATACAACCTTAGATATTTTTTGATCATGCCCAAGGCTTCAAAAAACGACATGCTGCGTCGAAAAAGGATTTATTAACTCTTGATTTTGACATATGAATTAAATTGCTTTGGCGGGCGGTCTTAACCCGTCTTCCCCTACTAAAGAAACTTTATTATTTTGTACGATACCTTGATGGCTACAGCATAGCGTCACGCCATTTCCAGGCGTATTGTCCGCAGCACTTTACGCTCGAAAACACCGAGAGCTTTGGGGCTGTCCATTAATTACGTAAGAGTTTATGGGGGGAGGGAGGGGTCTGAGATTTCTTACGCACCATACAATTTATTTTTAACCCTCTAATACCCAAATTTTTATTTTCGATCTAAATATCATTTTTAGTTATCTAAAATCATTCTAAACACGTTTTGGGCAATGATTTATTTTTATTCGCAAATCTATGAATTTTGGTTTTTGATTTTTATAATTTTTATTTTTGAACATCCCTAACCTTTTTCATTTTTTCTTGAAGCCTTTTCTAGTTACTGATTTTTGGCAATAATAAAAATTCAAATTTTTACGATACTTTTCAAAATCTTAAATTTTTAATATTTTTCTGAAAATATATTTATTTTCTCTGCAATTTACGGAAAAAACAGGTTTGAAATTATTTTAATACTATCAAGCTTTTCTCTTGCGATAGGTTGATCGTAGAAAAATATAAAAAGTACGATTTTTTAAAAAACTTTAAACTTTAAAAAATGCAAAAAAAATTCAAAAGTCATAAAAAACTTGTCTTATATGCGTTAGAGTGGTTCAAAAAATCGTTTTTGCTCCACACCGCTCATTGGATTCTAGATCAAATTTTGAGTGTCCTCCCAAAATTTGAGCTCATTTGGATGAAAACTGAGATTTCACAAGCCCTACAAAGTTTATATGGGAATTACTATGGGAAAAGCAACCAATTCATTCAATCGGTCAAAGTGTTTGCCCATGTGCTCTTGGAGATTACAACAACGTTGATACTGCGAGATACAAAAATCAGCTACAACTTTGCCGAATACCGTTTTTACATCGGACGCCTCAGTAATTAGTTATTGATTTTTGAATGAGTTGTAAAACTTTGCCTATAATTATTGGGCTGCTCTGCAGGCATCACTAGATATATGTAGTAAAACATAGTAGCCATGATTTGTGCGTGCTATCTTTCGCGCCAGGTCACAGTGGTTTAAAACTAAAAAAACTCGATCATCAGCTTTTTCAGTATCAAAGAGTGAAAATATTGCCATACTATATTCGGCAAAGTTAATGCATATGTTAAGCAGCAACTTTTGACATTTACAAATTTTTGATTAATTTACTAATAAGTTATATAAAACTTTTATTTTCTCTGTTTGTCGTTAAAAGCATTTGGTGTCTTCGACAAAGTTGTTGGAATTGTTAAATTAAGAAAAGTTGTCGAAGGCACTTTAACTCTATCTATTAAAATAAACGATTTATAGCGATTTTCATATAAAAACCACTTCAAAAGTACAAATACTCACTTAACTTTTTTCGTAGCGATTTTCATGGCTTACAATGTTCTAGGACTATGTTTATATTTCCAAAATACAAAACTTTGCTGAACATACCAAGACAATATCTTCAATTTTTCTATGAGTTATAAGCATTTTATTGTGGAAAATTCACCTTTTTTACACTAAATATCCCGAAAAGTTGCAAAAAGTTGCAAACTAAATTACATGCATTAGAAAGGCCAACATCTGTACTATGTTTTTCAAGTGGACTCATCCGTGTCTTCGCGTGTCTTTTCCACTTTTCTGCCAGTTGATAATTTGAATATTTGTACTTATAAGTATTAGGGGGCCCAGATAGCCGTAGCGGTAAACGCGCAGCTATTCATCCAAGATCAAGCTGAGGGTCGTGGGTTCGAATCCCACCGGTCGAGGATATTTTCGGGTTGGAAATTTTCTCGACTTCCCAGGGCATAGAGTAACTTCGTACCTGCCACACGATATACGCATGCAAAAATGGTAATTGGCATAGTAAGCTCTCAGTTAATAACTGTGGAAGTGCTCATAAGAACACTAAGCTGAGAAGCAGGCTCTGACGCAGTGGGGACGTAACGCCAGAAAAGAAGAAAGAAAGAAGAAGAAGTATTGATTATGTGTATCTGAGCACTATTTATAACTAGCGCTTAATAACGAATAGTTGAGATAACCATCATTCAAAGCTTTAAGTATGACGAGTTCGAGGGTTTTGAACAAAAAGTTATTATTCTGTTCATCTTGGTAGTTTATTTGTTACATATGTACACGGGAAAAAACCTTTGGTAAATATTACTATTAAAGCTGACTATGCCCATTCCTTAAACTACCATGGTATTTCAGAACAATTTACTACGGTAATAGTTAACTGGTCCATTTGACAGGAATACGTTTCATCAATCGCTTTTCTAGTCTGGAAAATTGTTGGCGCGAGAGCTCAAGTGATCTCCCTCAAATGATAGTTCTTACCGCGCAATTTCTTTACGTGTCGATGTGTACTATGTAATCGCCGAAAAAAATTCATATTATTCAATTAATTATTCTTACTCAAGTGTACTAAATAGAAACATCCAAATTTAGTTCACTCAGTTCCCTCCTCACCTGAATAATCAAGTTTCTTCATGTACGCTTTATTCGATACTAAAAGCTGAGAAAACTTCACTGTCACTTTTCTTAAGCTTGTCACCATCACCAGATTCGACGACTCTAGCATGCGATTAAGAAGATAAACTCTTGCATTTCCCACTATTTGTTTGTTTTTTTTTTTTATATATAATAGGGTTTTAGAACTTCCAACGACCATGTACGCTATGCCAATTCTTCCAAACTTCTAAATTGAAGAAAGTATGGATTCAACGGGGTATGTGTTTTGCAGAATTAGTAAGCATTATTGTACCACAGTCAGAGAAGTTTATGTGATTGGTTATACTATTGCAATCTTTTAAATTTTGACCGTCTGATTGATGTCTTATATGAGCATTAAAGGACAGTTCAGTGGCACTGAAATACGTCATTTTGTAATATCTAATACCTGATCAAAGGATATTAATTGTGTCCGTTGAAAGCTTGCTGCGGTATAAATTGTAACATTAAAAAAAAAAGATGGCAAATAAGCGTTAATTGAAAAAGTATGTTAGTGGAACAACTTCAAAGAAACTAAATGGTGGAGATAATTCCAAATCGTAACGAAATACTAATAGACAATAGATAACTTTTTTGGAAATCTATGGTATTTCAGTAGTAACATCATGTGCTAGCAGAAATATGTCCTTTTAGATAGCATTTCATTGCTTCCAATGATTAATCACCTTGTCAAATAGCAATCAAAGCAGGCTGTAGGTTCGTTAATTACAATGATAAACAGCGGTTCAGATTGCAGCAAATATTAAGCAATATAACAAACTTAAGTTGACTCATAGGTGACAAAGACACGCAAAGACACGGATGAGTCTACCTGGAAAACATAGTACAGATGTTGGCCTTTCTGTAATTTTGTTTGCAACTTTTTGCAACTTTTCGAGATTTATAAGAGTGAAAAAGGTGAATTTTCCCCTATAAAATGCTTATAATCCATAGAAAAAATGAAGATATTGTCTTGGTATGTTCAGCAAAGCTTTGTATTTTAGAAATATAAACATAGTCCAAGAACATTGTAAGCCATGAAAATCGCTACGAAAAAAGTTAAGTGATTATTTGTACTTTTGAAGTGGTTTTTATATGAAAATCGCTATAAATTGTTTATTTTAATAGATAGAGTTAAAGTGTCTTCGACAACTTTTCTTAATTTAACAATTCCAACAACTTTGTCGAAGACACCAAATGGTTTTAACGACAAACTGAGAAAATAAAATTTTTGTATAACTTATGAGTAAATTAATAAAAATTTTGTAAATGTCAATGTAAATGTTAAGCAGCACATATGCATTAACTTTGCCGAATATAGTATGGCAATATTTTCACTCTTTGATACTGAAAATGCTGATGATCGTGTTTTTTGGGTTTTAAACCACTGTGCAGGTGCAGCAATGTTGCCTGTTCAGAAGTTAAATGAGCACTGCTGAAGAATTTGTGACTGGATGTAAATCAATAACTAATTACTGAGGCGTCCGATTTGAAAACGGTCTTCGGTAAAGTTGTAGCTGATTTTTGTATCTCACAGTATCAACGTAGTTCTAATCTCCAAGAGCACATGGGCTAACACTATGACCGATTGAATGAATTGGTTGCTTTTCCCATAGTAATTCCCATATAAACTTTGTAGGGCTTGTGCAGTCTCAGTTTTCATCCAAATGAGCTCTAATTTTGGGAAGACACTCAGAATTTGATCTAGAATCGAATGAGCGGTGTGGAGTAAAAACGATTTTTTGAACCACTCTAATATGCGTGTTATGAGTCAAGGTTTAAGCCAAAAATAAAATCATTTTGATTTCCGAGCTACGAAAAAATACACAAAATTCCGAAGCGTCGTTTTATTGAAAAATCTCATACTTTTAAACACATGTACGCATCTCTAGTGATTTACAGCGATTTATAAATGTTTTTCTTGAAATATTTCGATTGGTAATTACAGAAGTAATACATGGAAAATAAATTCGATTTCATCACAGCAGTGTTGCAAATTTTGAAGAACAAGCTTTTTTAAAAATAAAAAATATAGATTGTCGTATTTTTTAACCCTCTCCTAATAATCGTTGATTTTGATGACTTTCAAAAATCTACCGTTCTAAACGTTGTTCCTTACTCGTGTGAAATTTAATTATGTTGGTGGCTTTTTAATTATCACAACATCGTACAATATCAGTCAAACGATGTGCAGAAAACCGATTGCGATTTCATTGATTAATTTAAAAAGACTTGATAAAACGAACAATCCTTACATTAGGGAGAGTAATCCTGATAATTTTTGCGTATAAAAACTTTTTCGGTTCCATTTGGGGCAGGGCTAATAGCGAGTCACTTTTTCGTTACTTGGTCCCCTTTTTCACAAGAATGGTGACTAAAGTCACTATTTTGAGAAGTTGTGATAAAACAATAGCTTTCAAAAGCAAATCATTAATATTTTATAAATTTCATTATTCTGAAGACAAAAGTTTTTTTGTGATGTGAAAATCAAAGAGAGCTTTGAATAATCTTGTACCATGGTGCCTGTTCCAGGTAGTTACAAAAGAACTTGGGTGAGTGCGGCATTAGAGTGATGCAAATTTTGAAAAGTTTATATGGAGATTACTATGGAAAACGCCAACTTTTTGTGCCCAGGCCTCTATCTCTTCGACATAATATTTAATGGAAAAGTGAACAACCTCTGCTTATGTGAATTCTTTTCCGTTACAACTTTGCCGAATACCACATTTTGATAGGACTTAAGGATAAATTGCTATTCTTAATTATAAACTGGGTTTGCATTTTGCATGCTTAACCAACTGCTCGGCAGGCAACAGTGGTGCTCCTGGCGGGTAGAATAGATCAAAGTAATCCAGGCTACTATGTTCTACAGCAAAACAGCAGTGTTGCTCTGAAAGTAATTAGATTGAGCATGATTTAGACTTTGTTATCATTAATAACAAATTATCCTTGCGTCCCATCAACATGTGGTCTTCGGCAAAGTTGTAGCTGGGAAGATTTCACATGAGTAGAGTTTGTTCACTTTTCCATAAATTATTATTACGAGTAGTTAGAGGATTGAACACAAAAGGTTTGTCTTTTCCATAGTAATTTCCATAGAAACTTCAAATGGCCTGTGCACAACCAAATTTCTTCCAAATCACTTCAAATTTTGGGAGAATGATTTTCATCATAATTGACACCGTTTAAGCACAGGAGAGCAAAAACTTCAACATTTGCTTAAGTAGCGTCCGAGGCTATAAAGCTAAGCCATGGGCATTTTTTTTAATTATCGGACAGGTTTGGGCCGGAGGTTCTCCGATTTATATGAAATTTTCACCAGAAGTAGAGCTCGTGAATATATGACCAAAAGTGAAATTCAAAAAAATATAGTGGCCTATTTTCCCGGAAAACTCTAGATGAATTTTCACGATTTCCCTATATACCTCAAACTTTAAAAATTCATATCTCCTGAACTATGCATCGTAGAATAAAAGTCTTTTAGTGAAATCGAAAGGAAATTTCCTCAGCAATCTATTAAAAATATAAAAAGAATAACATTTCCCGGAAAATTTTTCACCATGAAGAAAATTGTCGAAAAAATAGCGGAAAAACTATCGTCTGTATCATGAAAAAATTTCAATTATAATTTTTGTTTCATCAATCTATACTCTAACTTTCGTCCATAGACGCCAAAGTGGTATCTTTTACCGTTTAGGCGACAGAACTGAAAAACCGATGACCACCCGCACGCTTCCCATAGGAAAATGTGTTCTATTGTGCACTGACGGCAGCAGTAATTTACACGCATTGTACGTGTAACGCAGTAAACCATCCTTCCCTTTCCAGTCAAAAGAAGTTTTTTTGTCAATCGGAGCACTCTCCATTGGTCTTTTGGGTGTTTTGTGTGCTCTTTATCAACATTGTTATTTAGTATTAAAGCTAGCAGCCTCTATGGGAGCCGCACGGGAAGTTCTTGTAACAATCAATCATTATGCCAACGTTTGAAGGATCAAATCTCAAGATCCAAACTTATCAATATATTCTAAATATGTTGTTTCGGCCAGGACGTCTTTCATACGTTGTGTCTTTTAAGATTCAACGGACGACAAATCAAACCAACGACTTTCACTTTAACTGATATATTACCACTGAGAGGCAGCATGCCTACTCGGTGGGGAAACGAGAGAAACTACATTCTTACAAGGTCAATGGGGGCGCCTTATATAGACGCAAAATACGGACAGATAAAACATACAATAATTATTCATTACGCGCATTCGCTTCTCAATACAGTTTAGCGCGCTGTTGGGTTGGCGCCAACTGTAGAGGCTGCATGCTGACTGGTAGTGGAATATTCCACAGCAGCCATCAATGGAACAATAGATAGCGTCCCTGAGTGTTATACAGCTGATTGATATTATTTACATGCGAATACTTCCAAGCAACAATCACAATTTATATCAAACATATCACTTCTTTTTTGTTACATAGTCCGCGATCGGTAGTTACGCATCGTATGCACGCCGTCGCGAAAAACCGAAAAAACAGTGATTTAATTCCGTGAAAACTCATAAAATACCTGTGCAAGCGTACAAGTGCTCTCGGAGTTTGGAAATTGCGTCGAGAATCGAGTAGTGGCCGGCGCGCCGGGCGGCTATCGCTGAAAAATTGAAAGGGAGCGATCTGGGAAGTTCGGTTTCTAACCTAAAACTCCGAAAATAGTACTTGTGATCAGTGAACGGGGGCAGCGTTGCCATTCACGTTGAAAATTTGATTTCAATGAGTTAATAATAGTGTAGTGCAAAAATTAAAAGAAGAGAAGAGGAAAAATCCAAAGAAGAGAAAAGGCAAAATCCAAAGAAGAGAAAAGAAAAATCCGTGAAAATAGTGTTAATCTAAGAGAAAAATTTAAATAAAAATAGATCATTATAACGAGAAAAAACAGAGTAGTGCAAGCGTTAAATTTAAGTTAGTGATAGTTTCCTTTGAAATAAGATCAAAAATAAAGATCAAAGAAAGTTTTTGAAAAAAATGTCAAGTTTGCGAAGCACTCGCTCACAAACAGTCCAGAAAACAAACCAGGCTGCAGCAGTTCCTACCAGTGGCCGAGATGTACAAGGACCCACGGCCGGTAAATCCAGCATTATCCGAAGGACATACCCGCTCAAAAACAAGAATAACATCCAAAAATCCCCAAACGCTGACGCTGATTCCTGGCTAACGGACGTAGCGTTTGTGGAACCGATTTCGTACGAGAAGGACATCCCGACACACCCCGCAATTCTCGGACGAATGTTGTACGATGTCGGCTTCAACAAAGTGAAGGAAATCACCAAAATCGGCAGATTCAGGTTCAGGATCAACCTTGAAAACAAGGACGACTACAGACTGTTGAAGCAGTTGGACTTGAGAGAGGCCAACCTTAAGCTTTTCGAACCGAGCTCACTGAAGGAAACAATTTGTTTCATCCCCGGCGTGCCATTGGATTTTGGAGAAGATGTGCTTATCAACAATACAGCAGCGGTCATCGGAGTCAAAATCACCAAAATCGAGAGGCTTAAAAGGAAGAACGGCGAGACTTTAGTGAACACCAAAAACCTGAAGATCGTTGTCGAAGGAAAAGAGGTCCCCAGGGCCTTTAAGATCTTTGGTGTGCATTTCAAAGCCAGCCTTTACGTCTTTCCGGTGAAACAATGCCGACAATGCTGGAAGTACGGACATCCCACTTCAAAATGCAAAAGCAAAGAAAATGCCAGAACTGCGGAGAACAGCATGAAGAAGCGACGAACGTATGCCCCAACCAACCGAAATGCGTAAACTGCAAAAAAGGCCATGGCGCATCAAGCAAGGAGTGCCCGGAAAGGCGGCGTCGTGAGGAGCGGGTAAGAAAAATGAAACACGACAAGCTGGACGAGTTTGACGACATCACCACCACAAGTAACAGGTACGAGGGACTGGAAGAAGACTTCGGAGAAGATGAGCAGAGCATCTGCGGTACCTGGTGGTAATCGCTAGGCACAACAGGTGCAAAAAGGAGGAAGCAAAAGAAAGACTCGAGCAACCAGGAATTCGTCGACCCGGAACCGATGAACTATGCAAGGACCGTCAGGGAGGGACGAAGGTCAGGTAATTTTGTTAATCCTGCAAAAACATCTGAACTGGAAAGGCTGCTCCACCAGCTCCGCAACGACTTCTCAAGGCTTTTCCTGGAAAAATCGTGGCTGGGCCCCATCATACAGCTGAGAAACAAAATCCAACAAAAGCTGGGAAATCAAGGCACTACTATCGACACAGACCACCTCCTCATCGAGATCTTCTCGGAGCTAGACCAAATAGTTAAAAACGAGACAGAGAAGATGCCCAACGAAGGCCAGACAAGAACCGCAAACTCGAACAAAAATGGAGCCTAAAACCATCAGAATACTACAACATAACAGCTAAAGCATTCGGACAATCGAAACACGAGAAGAACTTTATGTAAGCCTTATGGAAAATGAAATTCAAATCGCACTACTCCAAGAATTATGGTTGAAGAACAACGAACCATTCACTATGAAGAATTTCGAGTTGATATCACGCAGGAGAGAGGCCGGCTACGGAGGAGTAGGAGTCCTAATACGACAAGATCTGCCCTCCAAGGAAATCGATTTCCCGGATCTGATCCCCATCGAAGTCGTTGGAGTCACAGTGGAGCAACTTGCAGGATTTGGAAAACTGAATTTCATCTCGGCATACTGGCCTCCATCAGGAAACTTAACAAACGACACAAAAGGTAAGGTGGAACAACTTTTTGCCTTCATTGACGGACTAGAAGGGGAATCAATGATTTCGGCAGACCTAAACGCACATCATCCCAATTGGAGCCCCAATCCAGTCAACTGCAGATGAGGGCGGCTCGTAAATGCGTTGATCGAAGGATATAACGTTGTCCTCCTTAACGACGGGTCAGGTACGAGGGTTACCCCACCAGACGGAAACGACACAGCAGTAGATATAACGTTAGCAACCCCTGGAATAGCAAGAAAATCGTCATGGACCGTAAAGGAAGAGGAGTTCGGAAGCGTCCACCTCAGTATCCATATCGAAATAGAAGACGGAAGCCCAGTGGTGCCCAGGAGCTTTAAAAGAGTTAACAAGCAGCAGGTAGTAGACAAACTTAATAACCTGTTAGCTGGCGGGTCGGAAGGACCTGCCTTAGGGGTGAGACTCTTAGGGTCGGCACGTTGGAGCTGGTCAAGAACCCAAGCAAAACTAACTTTTTTGGCTTTTAACTTTATATTGTTTTAACTTACTGGTGTGTGTAGTGTCGGGGTGTGGAGTGTGGAACGTTGCGGCCGGCCGGAAGTGGAGCACGTGCGGGTTGTCCTGGGGGTTGCTGGACTGAATTCGGGGTGGGCCTGATGGCTAACGGGTTTCTGGGGCGAGCGGAACGCTCTTCGAGCTCACGGATGCCCACAAATGGCGGCTGGGCGATGGCTGCGGAGGAGATGTCGATTTCTTGGAGCGTCCCCCAAACGTCCTGGGTGTCGGAGGGCTCTCCACGACGGTCTGGGTCTCTGGGATGACTCCTGAAGCCACTTGGATGCTCTGGATGGCTGGTGGACTATACTAGGCGGAATTGGCCTATAATAATGGGGTCCTGAAGGGGGAACGGAATCGGGCAACGGTTAACCGAGCGACAGGATTTACTCCTAACTGTCGTTGATAGTTGGTTCCTTCATACCTGATTCGAGTATAGCCGTCGAACGAACTTTAATTTCAACGGTTATTTTGAGTAAACTGGGTATACGGTTGAATCTGCGAACTGGTTGTCTCGAAGTTCTAAATTGAATAGGCTTTGCTCTTGGCTCAGTTCGACCCAGATGCCTGTCCCTTTTCCCTCTATCCCTTTCATCCTTTATTTTCCCTTTTTGATGTGGGTTTAACTGTGGCAACCCGTTTTCCCCTTTTTGGCTCAATATTATGTGTGTTGTCTTAGACTTGTTCAGTGTATGGTGATAGTGTGTTAACAAATTTTGTTCTCATATATCCACATTTTCTAATAGTTTACTAACATTTAACAAACAGAAGGATAACAATTAACACAATATAATATTAACTCTACTAACAAATACTAACCAATTAACAAACTTATTCTTAACAAACAATTAACAAAGTTAGCGTATCTCAACGGTAACAAACCTTAGACCACAATTCATCTACTCCCCGGAAGAAATGGTCGATATCTTCAACGACACGGTGGAGAAGTCTTCATACGAGTTCAAAAATAAGAAAGCTAATTTTTTAAAAGCCTGTTGGAGCGAGGAGATTAACGAACTGTACCGGCAGAAAAGAGAAGCACTAAAGCACTACAACAAGAATAAAACAAACAGTAACTACATTCAACTACAGAAAGAAAGGGCGAGATTCAAGAGAGTAGTTAGGAGAGAGAAAAGGAAGTACGTCCAGGAGCTTTCTGAAAAAATAGAGGAACGACAACTTTGGAATATTGTTAAAGGAGTAGACACATCGTTGACAGGGACCGCAGGAAAAGGAAAAGCAGAAATCAGCTTAGAGAAGGGCAAGGAGTTCATGGAATACTACTTCGGAGGTAAACTCAAACATGTCCAACTTCCAACTGGAGCCGAAACCGATCTTGACGCATACGGCATGGCACTCCAGCACGGCGAACTAAAGACAGCCCTCAACAGCAAAAGAAAGAACTCTGCCCCGGGTGAAAATCGCATCTCCTATGAAATACTCATGATGCTGAATCCCGGCATGCAGGATAAAATATTCGAGATGCTCAACAAGGTCTTCCAAGAGGAATCCATTCCGGACAGATGGCGCATCTCGTTAATAAAACCCATCCCTAAGAAAGGAGCAGATCCCAACTTACCAAACTCAAGAAGACCAATCGCGTTGATGAATGCGGAAATAAAACTTATCAACTCTGCAGTAAAAGACAGACTGATCGAAGTGGCCAATTTGAAAGGAATAATTCCGGACCTCTCATTCGGCTTTCGGAAGAACGTCTCAGCAACAACATCAGTCAGCTTCATCGTGAAGACAATTCTCCAAGCCAAAGAAAATGGACAAAAATGCGCAGTAGCATTTCTAGACGTGAAAATGGCGTTCGATTCGGTAGATTTAGGGATGCTACTCGACCAACTTACGAGCTACGGAATACCAGGTAAACTAGTGTCATGGCTGCACGAGTATCTCAGGAAAAGATCAGTTGTCTTGGAAACAAATGAGGGTACAGTAGAAATGGAGGTCAGCGAGGGTCTACCGCAGGGCTGCCCACTTTCCCCAATCCTTTTCAATCTGTATACCGCAAAGCTGCATCAACTCTCAAATGGAAAATGCGTACTCGTCCAATTCGCGGATGATTTCGCGGCAATTGCCCTAGGAGACACAGTAGAAGAGGCCTGCGAAAACTTAAACAACTTCCTCCCACTCCTGGCGGGAGGCCTTAAAGAACGGAAACTATCAATCAACACGAAAAAGTCAGCAGTAATACCTTTCACCAATGGAAAAATCGACCACCTTAGTGTGAAACTTCAGGGAGAAAAATTATCAGTCGTCAACTGCCATAAATACTTAGGTTTCACCATGGACAGAAGCCTAACGTACCGAAAGCACGTCGAGGCAGTGAGGGACAACGCAGGAAAAAAACTTGGTCTGCTAAAGCTGCTTTCAAGAAAAACTGGGAGAGCCAACCCAGAAACCTTAATCAAAATAGGCAATGCTGTAATACGAAGTCGAATGGAATACGGAGCAGCTATCTACGGGAATGCAGCAAAATCCAACGTGTCGAAACTCCAAATAGTTCAAAACGCGTACATTCGTAGCAGTATGGGATACCTCAAAAGTACTCCTTGGCACGTAATGCTGTGCGACTCTGGACAAATCCCAATGCAGCTGAGATTAGAATCACTAGCCAAACGGGAACTACTTAGGGCAGTGTATCACAGATCACCTCTGCTGAACTTCGTTAGTAGCAGTCTAGCCAAAGGGATTCCGAACGGTTCCTACATTACCGAGGTGGCCGATAAGCACGCGGACCTTGTGTATCAACTTCACCCGTCCGACAAAGAGTATCATCAGAGAAGAAGGATGAAGTATTTTGGCATGATCAATTTCGAAACCATCGTCAACTTGTCACTTGGCAAGCTAACACCGAACAAAGCGAATACTAAGTGCCGAAACGTGGAGAAAAAATCTACTCGGAAACTGTACACAGCAAATACGAAGGATATAAACGGTTCTTCACCGATGCTTCAAAAACTCCAAATGGGACGGCCATAGCAGTGCACAGCGAAGATGGTTCAGGATCAGTAGCAGAGAGTATAAACAACAATTTCACGATTACCAATGCAGAACTGTTTGCCGTTCTAAAGGCAATCGAAATCATTAAAGAAAGCAAGATTAGTAAAGCAGTGATCATGACCGACTCTAGGAGTGCATGTCAGATGCTGCTTGGCAACCAAATTTTTGCGGAAAACTACATCGCCTGGGAAATCTATAAGGAGATACAAGATTTAGAGGATAACAATCATAGGAAAAAAAATCAAAATCCAGTGGATCCCTAGTCACGTGGGCATAGATGGAAACGAAGCAGCAGGTAGAGCTGCAGTATCGATGACCAATAATCAGCAAACCCTCCCCAACTCAATCACCCTCGCTGATGCAAAGATTGTCAGCTCCAAGGAAGTTTGGGGACGACTGGACCAGACAATACAAATCAATCTCAACAGAGAAAGGAAAGTGGCACTTCTCGTTTGTGGCTGCCCCAGGAAAAAAAATCTGGACTAAAAGGTTGGGATTAAATGCGAGTCAGATTAAAGTTCTGAATCGAGTTAGAAGCGGCCATACACTCACGAAAGAAAGGCGAGCATTGTGGAAACTAGAATAGGGTCCTAAAGCCCTGTCCCAATTTTAATGCCAAACGCTTAAGCTTAGGCCAAAAACACATGTTTACTCAATTTTTTAATGTTTTTACGTTTGTTTAAGTCTAAAAAACATTTTTTTATGTTTTTATAAGATTTTGTCACACCCCTTGGTTTTAAACTCAAATTTTGGGTGGCATTTTGTTTTCCGTGTCCCTTCCGAAATGTCAGATAGGAACAACCCAGTGTTAAACTGAAACCCCTGTGGTGTTTTTGTCGACTAAGCGAACGTCAAACATGATCAAAAGTGTCAAGGTTCATTTATGGACCCAATTTTCAAATTAAATTTTAAATATGATATTGCCGTTATTTGAGTGGGAAAAATTGCTGAAGTAGTTGCAGTAACATGTTTTTTCTTGTTATTAAATGAAATCAAGATTTCATTGAACATTTTAGGACCCTATTCAACAACGAATGCGAATATTGTGAAGAACCCGAAAACCTGCACCACCTACTCTACGACTGTCCGCAATACAACAACATTAGAGTCAACTACCACGTTCTGGAATACATGAAACCTCTGGAACAAATATTCAGCGAAAGAGTGCGAAGAAAGCATGAAAACAAATAGTGGAATTCATTAAGGAAGCAAAAATCCAAATATAACCCATTAAATCCGGACAATTGCAAAAGGACAAACCCACCAAGCACCCCACCAAAATCAAGAACATTGTGGCGAGATGGATCAACCCTGGTCCCAGCCTGTCCCGAGCCAAAGAGGCAAATCAATAAAAAAAACATATCACTTTGTATAGAAAACAAAACTTAAAATTTTATGCGCGCGCTTTTAGTACATTATCTAATCATTTGATAATTGACAAAAAATTGAAACAAAAACAAGTAAATTACAAACAGCATTTTATGTATGCATAACATCCGTTTTGCTTGTCAACTACTTGACACTGAGGGTCAGTACTATTTATTACCTATATCATTACCAATATTATTTAACCCCTCTAATACCCAAATTTTTTATTTCCGATCTAAATATGATTTTTAGTTATCTAAATCGTTCTAAACACGTTTTGGGCAATGATATATTTTTATTCGCAAATCTACGGATTTCGGTTTTTGATTTTTATAATTTTTAAATTTTTGAACATCCCTACCCTTTTTCATTTTTTCTTGAAGCCTCTTCTGGTTACTGATTTTGGCAATAAAAAAATTCAAATTTTTACGCTAATTTAAAAATACTGAAATTTTTAATATTTTTCTGGAAATATTTTTATTTTCCGTGTAATTTAACGGAAAAACAGGTTTAAAATTATTTGAATACCGCCAGCTCTTCTTTTGTGATAGGTTGATCGTAGAAAAATATAAAAGGTGCGATTTTTTATATCACACGTTAAATAAACCCGTGTATTTGTAGGTTATATAAGAATACAATTTTTCAAACAATTTTCAAATATACAAAAAAGTTTCAAAAGTCATAAAAAACTTTTCTTATATGCGTGTTATGAGTCAAGGTTTTAGCCAAAAGTAAAATCATTTGGATATCCGAGCTACGAAAAAATACACAAAATTCCAAAGTGTACCCCGTCTAAAGGCGGGGTTGGGTATTAGAGGGTTAATGTTAGCATCGTTTTCAATTAAAGACTGTTAGCCTCAATAGTAAAGGTTGCGAATAAAGGACATACAAACACCCAACACCACTCAATGAAGAGTGCTCCGATTGACGAAAAGCTTCTTCTGACTGGAAAGGGAAGGATGGTTTACTGCGTTATACTTGCAATGCGTGTAAGTTACTGCCCGCCGTCAGCGCATGGTTACACACTTAAACGGTTTCGCCGAGAACCCAACAGCTGATATCTCGGTAATAATTTTGACGATTCTCGGTAAAACTTTTACCGAGATCTCAGTAAACGTTTACCGAATCTCGGTAACGTTCGCCGAGCAAGCATGGGAAAATTCACTCCACTCACCCGAACGCTACCGATAAAATATCTGCAAAGTATCTGCTGCCACCGAATGTTCAATGACTGCCGGAACGCTACTAGGGTGAGCGCACATCCCGACGAATCGTAAACGATTGAGATAAACCGAAAAATGAAAAGATATACTGAGCGGAGAGAGCACCTATCCTCTCTTCAATTCTCGAAAACTTATTCAAACAGACTCAAGTCAAAAAAGTATATAAAACTTGTTTTATCGATTCTACGTGTTTCGCAGACGAAATTCTACACATTTTGCTCTAAACCAACTCGATTTTTCACTTTTAGAACGTTTTACTTTCCGGATTTACAAAACGCACGAAAGTAAGATTTTCAACTTTTGCTACCTAACCACTACTTTCGCCGCTCCGCTGTATGGGAGAGACAAAGTGACTTAACCACGAATCGAAACAAAAACATTACTTGAGTCGATTTTACACTGGTAGAAAAACGTCGAAAGTAACTGAATAAATCGCTTATCATTTTGTAATAATTTTTTTGTGGGAAATAACAGGATCTCCCTATTTTTTGAATGCGAGCTTATTGTATGCAAAATTTAAGAAATGTACACGGCGAAAAAATGTCAAAAGGTGATTCATTTTAAAACAGTTTTAGAAGACAGGTTGTGATTCTTCAGAATTAATTTTCTCAAAATCGTATGGAAGTTACTTTCGGTCGATTTGAAAAAGTAATCGAGAATTGGAGACACGAAAGAACGCGTTTGCCATTCGATTCACTGAAAGCTTCCTGCGAAATGTACAGATTTTGCGTTCACCTGAAACATTTCGCCTTGTGTAATTACCAGTCAGTGAACGCTCTTCAGCTCTCAAATACGAATGCCTCTCGTGCGGAATCAGAATGTAAAGAATCATTCGCTACAGCAATCGGATGCCTTCGGCACAAAGAGTCGGTAGTGAATCATTCTGTTGCCGTTTTTTGTCTAACTTGTCGCTCGGCGAACTAGAAGAAAGCGCATTGGAATTGAAACACTCAGCTTGGTCGGAGAAACGGCAATATCGCTCTTGACCGCTTGGTGGATGTGAGCGAGAGAAATGCAATATTCGAGTGAATGTTTCCCATGCTTGTCGCGAGATCTCGGCAAAAAATTCGGATTGCCGAAATCTCGGTAAAATAAGTACCGAGATTCGGCGTTAAAATTTACCGAGCTCTCAGCTGTTGGGTTCTCGGCGAAACATTTTACTGAGCGTCGGTGAAAATAATTTTAAGTGTGTATGAAGCGCACAATAAAACACATTTTCCTATGGAAGCGTGCGGTTGGTCATCGGTTTTTCAGTTCTGTCGCCTAAACGGTAAAAAGATACCACTTAGGCGTCTATGGACGAAAGTTAGCATATGGATTGATGAAACAAAAAATATTTTTTGAAATTGTTTCATGATATAGACGATAGTTTTTTCCGACAATTTTCTTCATGGTAAAAAATTTTTCCGGGAAATGTTTTTCTTTTATATTTATAATAGATTGCTGAGAAAATTTCCTTTCGATTTCACTAAAAGATTTTTATTCTACGATGCATAGTTCAGGAGATATGAATTTTTAAAAGTTTGAGGTATATAGGGAAATCGTGAAAATTCATCTAGAGTTTTCCGGGTAAAATAGGCCACTATAATTTTTTTGGAATTTCACTTTTGGTCATATATCCCACGAGCTCTACCTCTGGTGAAAATTTCATACAAATCGGAGAACCTCCGGGCCCAAATTGTCCGATAATAAAAAAAAATCCCCCCATGTCAAGGTGTTTGGGTTCGATTCCCGGTCGGTTCAGGATTTTTTGCAATGGAATTTCATTGACTTCCATGGGCATAAAGTATCATGTATCATTGTAATGTTTTGATTGAGTTTGCAAATGTTGTCTACATCGAGATTAATATTTGAAACCCATGTTGCACAAATATTGGATTAGGGTGGGGCTTATTTTCGAAAAAATCTTCCGTAGTCCAGATTTCAAAGTGGAAAATGATCATCGGTCCCAAAATAATATCCTGTGAAAAAATGAGAATTTTTGGTGAAGGTTTAGAGGTGGCGCAAAGGGCGTATATGCAGTTTTCCATTTTAGTGAACTCTGAAAAATTTTTGGTATGCTTTTCAGCTTGTTTTTGGTGGTTTTAGGACCCTTTAGGGCAAAAAAACACCTCAAAATTGCGATATCTCCACTCCTTTAGATGATATTTGACGAAATAATATTTGCATGCGATTTTGGCCCTTGAATAGGTTACGCTGACTGATTACTATGAACCGAATAAGCATATGAATAGCTGGGGAGAATTCATATGCTAGTAGATTGAACAAGGCAAAGAAGAATGAGAGAAGAACAAAGACAAAGAAGAATGTAGGTGGGGTGGGTTAAACAGGTGGGAGGGTGAAACTAGTGATGTCTTGAGCGTACTGAGGAATCTTGAAAATCTTCTGGCTAGTTCATCTCGGGACCAACGGGTTTACTTCCCTTCCGAAGGATGTCGCCACTAAAATTTTTAGTGGCTAATCTCGGGGATGGGTTTCGATCCCAGATCCTTAGCGTGAGAGGTGTGTGTTCTACCACTACACCAGGTCGGCACCTGACGGTCTATAATACTTTACCCTACTTCAGAAATATTACGAGCAATTTTCTTCAGTAAGGGAAAGAGCATACACTTTTTAAACCAATCTCTAGTTTTTTGGACCCATGCATACGATTTTAGATTACTTTTATGGAAAAATTGCAGTAACGGCCAAAATGTTCATTAATTCAATACGAAGTTTCATCATTAATTCTCTTGGTAGATATAGATAACAGCACGCCACTTTTTCTGTCTGATGATAGCAACTTATCCGAAAGGGACCATTGCAAAATTTTACATCCTGGAAATTCATCCCCACGGCAGATAATCTCATTAATCATAACCAATTTTAATTACTTATATATATATACATAGGACATCCTGGGGAATATCCTTCATGTAGCTCTGGTCCTAAAAAATAATGTTTCAGACTGCTGGGCGACTTAATTTTGGTTTTATTGAGAGGTTTTCAAACCTGAAGTGGTTTATCTCTTGCTCGTGCACTAATTTGAATTTGACTACCGATTTTTTTCCTTCTGCTGTTGTTTATATACATCGATTTCAAATACAGATGTAGAACGATGTATTGAACTTTCATCTGGCATTTTCGTTTGTCCGAAGTTATGTGAAGGTGTTGTGGCGAAAGTGAAGTATTGGAAGTCCAAACGCAATTAATTGCTGAAATGGCATAATCCAGAAATTCCTGTGGAAATTCTAACAAGAAGTGTTATTGCTAGAAAGCAAAAATCGTTTATGGATTTACCTAATAAGGATGTATCGTGTGGGATCAAAATCCGAACACCTAAGAAACCACTTCATATAAAACTCCTTCTATTGTATGAAGTGTAACGGATGTTGAGCCTGTATGGATTTGATCCCCCTCTATAATTTCCTTTTAGATTATAAAAGCAATTGCTGGAGTTATATCAAACGGACATTCTAAAACACTAAATTAGTGTTAAACTTGCATATAATCACATCTCATACATCCACCGAGATATTTTCATGGCTCCGTAGTTGATTCTAATATAATATCATCAGTTACACCCTCCCCCTGTTTAACCGACCCCACCTTACATTCTTCTGTGTCTTTCTCTCATTCTTCTTTGCTCCTTGTTCCATTCTACTAGCATAGGAATCCTCCCCAGCTATTCATATGCTTATTCGGGTTCATAGTAATCAGTCATTGTAACCTATTCAAGGGCCAAAAATCGCATGCATAAAATATATTTCCATCAAATATCATCTAAAGGAGTGGAGATATCGCAATTTTTGAGGTGATTTTTTGCCCTTAAGGGTCCTAAAACCACCAAAACAAGCTGAAAAGCATACCAAAATTTTTCAGAGTTCACTAAAATGGGAAAACTGCATATACGCCCTTTGCGCCACCTCTAAACCTTCACCAAAAATTCTCATTTTTTCACAGGATATTATTTTGGGACCGATGATCATTTTCCACTTTGTAAATCTTGACTACGGAAGATTTTTCAAAATAAGCCCCACCCTAATATTGGATCTCAATGAAACTGAATCAGACTTGATAAAAAAATCAATCACTCTAAACTACGCTATCTAAATCTAATCCTAACTCAACAGCTTATTGTCTCATCACAATATTCGTAATAAGTCACTCCAAAATGTCAGCCTCCATTTACGCATGCTACTTTCTTTCATTGTTTTGTTACTGATTGCTATGTCTATCTGCGCGGTCCTCAGAAGCGGTTCCACTAGCAAAGGAAAAGATCGATCCGCAGAACAAAGTTTGCTCCTTTCGGATCAAGTCCAAAGCGAGCTGCCGTTACTTTCCGATATCGGTAGTACCGATTCGATACAAAATACCAGCACTAGGACTACCAAAGAGTGAGTAGGAATGAAGACTCTCCACAATCTAGCTGTTACCTATTTGATCGTTGATCTAACCTTCCTGAAACCATGTTTCGGTTCGTTTATTTTACCATTTTTACTAAAACGTACGCATCCGTTTGCTACTCAGTAGTTCTGTAAGAGGGGGATGACCCGAACAGCAGTACCGGACTGGGTAGGGGTCAAGGACGAAATCGCTTTCGCCACCAACGACGACCTTCCGGATCCGGTGCTGTACGCCGATGGTTGCGTTGACGATTCGAAGATCATTATGCTTTGCCAGAAAGCAGAGAATGGAAAGGCTGTAAGTCCGTAGACGGATTGATCAGTAGCAAAATCGCTTTCCTTTTGACTATTGCTAGGTTTTTATCTGTATCTTGTGTTTTCGCAGTGCTGAATGTAGTTTTTTAAAATAGAAAAATGTTGTTTGAATTTATTTCTTTCTATATTTTGGTTTGTTCATCTGGAATCCATCGGCTTTGGACCGTTTGTGTGCATTCATTATTATTAAATGCTAAAGTAATTTCATTAATCTTATTCAAAACTACGACTAAAACAAACTAACCAAAAAGGGGCATGACTGTCAGTTCCGGGACGGTGGTGGTCAAAAAGGATACCACAAATCTAATTGGTATAAGCATAGGTGGAGGGGCTCCCCTCTGTCCCTGTCTCTATATAGTTCAGGTTGGTTTTGGTCATCTTTCAGAGCAAAACAGGTTGGCTCCCCTTCATAACATCCTCTACCTTATCAGGTCTTCGACGGAACTCCGGCAGCTCGGCGAGGGAACACTTCAGAGTGGTGATGAGCTTCTTGGGCGTCAACGGCGTTTCGGTTAAAAGGAAAAACCAAAGTAAGAGGTCGCTAAGATGATACAAGCGGCCACCGAAGAGGTCCAACCATCCACTACAACAAACTGCATAGCCGATCCGACTCAGGGCGAAACGTTGGACATCGTGCTGAAAAAGATGAAGCACCGTTTGGTGGAGAAAATGTCCAGCAGCACGGCCGATACACTGGGATTGTCCAGAGCGATACTGTGTAACGATTCGCTGGTGAAACGCTTGCAGGAGCTAGAACGGACTGAGGCAGTGTATAAAGGACTGGTTTGAACATGCAAAACGGTATAGTAGTCTCTATCATTCGTAAAACCAATCTGTAATTATCATATGAATTTATTTCAGAATGCTAAAAGCCCATTTCGATGTACTCCAAACTTACCAGCAGTTCGGTAACATCTTCGCTGCGATCAGCGTTCGCGAACCGCAACCCCGAGCATCTGAAGCTTTCCGAATCTTCGGTGAGCTACATCGCAACATGGAAAAGGATGGCATCAAAATGATCAAAACCCTAAAGCCCATTCTCGCTGACATGGGCACCTATCTGCATAAGGCTATTCCGGACACGAAACTTACCGTCAAACGATACGCCGATGCCAAATTCTCGTACCTTTCGTACTGTCTGAAAATCAAAGAAATGGACGATGAAGAGCACAGCTACGCAGCTATCCAGGAGCCGTTATATCGAGTGGAAACAGGGAACTACGAATACCGACTCATTTTGCGTTGCCGCCAGGAAGCACGCGTTAAGTTCGCTAAACTGCGGAGCGATGTTCTCGAAAAGATTGAACTTCTCGAATGCAAACACGCTCGGGACCTTGCCTCTCAGTTGCGAAAGTTCATTCAGGGTCTATCAACGCTCGCTTCGGAAACGGTCGAGAGGCTCGAGTCCATCCCAAATCTTTTCCCGATCGAAGTCGACCTGAAGGCAAGTGCTTTCCAGTACAAGTCTGCGCTGAAGTTCCAACCCGAAGAAGAGGTAGAGGAAGAAGTTCACCAGGCTGAGGAAGCAATTGAAACTCCAGCCCTGGTTGCGCGGAATGGGAGTCGTGACTCTGCTAACAATGGAGGAACTTCGATTGACCAGTTGCTGGCTGGATTCGAAGAAGTGGATCTTAATAAAAGCTGCTCGGGTAGTTCGGGAGACAATGTTGATTTGCTGACAGAATTGGGCCTGGCTGACATCGATCTATCCGTTGGAAAAGCACCGTCGATGGGAACCAGTCTGATTGATGATCTACTAATACCAGAGCTTGGAAGTTTCGATAAATAAAGTACGGTTTTATGACTATATGTGTAATATTATTTATTTGTGTACTAATATATTTATTCATGTTGTAAGTTGGTATTATATTTAATTTGAAAGAAATTCATTATCTTATAATCTTGGAAAATTTCACAAGCTCAACTAAAAATCAGGCTTTAGTCAAAGATCATACAAACATTTCGTTCATAATCTTCCCCTCGCAAAGGAATACAAAAAATATAATATAAAAATCCCCAGAATGCTTCTACTGTTAGTTAGCTATCTCAAAAAATATCAGGAAGCATGAACACTAGATTACTCGAAAGAATTTTGTTGTTTTTTTATTCGGCGTAGAATTACGGTGAAAAACATCCGCCAAAAATTCATCTTGGAATTATTAGTCCGATGTTAGGCAACTGAGGGGCACTAATGAGCAGAATGTTTCAAAATATTGCATAAGAAAATGCTGGTAACTTAATTGTAGGTATTTTCGACGAAAATGTTCAGACGCAATGAGGCTATCCGGTTCATGTTTGAATAGGTTCGCATTTTTTCCACATAGACGAGAATGTTAGATATTTTAAGTCATATTAGGTATCAATTAAGCTCCAGAGGCGCGTTCTCCGCCAATTGGGAGATTTGTGCCATCGTCATATTTGAGCCTATTTCTTCATCTACCCGATGGAAAAGGAAATGGACTGTAGAGAAGAACTAGCTTTAAGTTAAAATTCTCGTTAATAAAGAAATTAAAAAAAAAAAAAAAAAGGAAATGGAAGGGAAAGATGGAAGGAAATAGGGGTGGGGTCCCTTGAAGAAAATCACATTAGCGAAATGAGAGCATGTAGTTTCATACCACAATGCACAATGGACCGAATCGACAATTTAGCCGGAGAAAAAGTGT
>NW_018736212.1:0-2502 GCF_002204515.2 Aedes aegypti | reverse complement strand
TGAAATGTGTAAGTTGGATAAGGTTATACTGGAGACTAAGTTAACTTTAGCCAGATTGAACCCAAATGAATTTGTAACTAGTATAATGAAAAGAAATGGTTACACAGCAGTGGTCGCTGGTGAAGTTTTGCACGTTTTGGAGTGCAAGCCTGTTTACATTACACCACGATTTACTGATCAATGCTATCAAGAGATACCCGTCTACTACAACAATGCGACCATGTTTTTGGCACCGGTTACACGCGTTTTACAAACAATGGGAACTGAAATAGATTGTACACCGTTACTGCCTGCAAAATTTAAGTTTGGAAATAGATGGTATACAACAGATGGAAGATTACGAGAAACCACTGCTCCGACTAAATTATCAACTGATATTGTAACCAGCTGGACATATACACCATTACCAAACTTGATGGAAAGTGGAGTTTATGATTCTAGCAGTCTAGACAAAATGAGAAACATGATATACGAACAAGGTGAAAGACGTGTGGCGTCTTCTGTTGTCTATAAAGTATTAGCTGGCCAACATCCTAATACTCAAGGTTTTAGATTTGACGCATTAGTTTCGGAAAAGATAATTGATGGTGCAATAAATAAATATTGGAAAAAATTGTTATCTTGGTCGACGTGGTTGGGTAATATTACGTCAACAGCTATTTGGCGTTTACATAATCATCAGAGCATTGGAATTTACGATTGATACAATTATACATGCACAAATATTGTATGATATTTACGGGTTCAGCTGGCATTTGATTGCTTCGTTTTGGGACTCTTTAACGAATTTATTGTCACACAAAAATATACGAAAAGAAACCTTGAATGTAAAAAGAGACGAAAATAATAGGTGTTCAAATGAAAATCAGGTTCCACAAAATGATCAAAATACCACTGAAGTCACAGAATTAAGTGATTATCGAGGAAGAATTTATCCAAAATTTGATTCAGCAGCTTAAAATAAGGAAGAATAATTATAATAAGCATAAAGCTCAGACGAAATTACAAGTTAAAACATCGCTTATCGACTTTTTGTTATGTAAATCCAGTAGGTTTACGGGGCGCGGAATGATACGAACGCGCTGTTAATTAAATCAATCAATGTAGTTACAGTAGACGGAATTAGCAATCATTATGTACATGAATCATTTGTGCGTCATTGGGCTTTTGAAAACTACTATCAGCGCGCCGCATGGCATTTTATTGTCACTTTATGTTTAGTTTATCATCCCTACAGTAAGGGTACGTACAAAGTAAGTAAGCAGACACGAATAATCATTAAGAAAATAAAGACCCCAAAATCGATAATAATAGAGCGACCCAAAGATGCGGTCGTAAATCTTGGCGACGGTGAGTCGTTGATAGTTAAGAAAATAGAATTGCGATAAGCAGACTGAGAAAGTAAAATTGCCGGGTACAGATGCAAGTGCGTCATGGCACAGTAAGACCCAGGCAGAAAATTGTAGTATATAAGACCTTAGGTAAGAAATAAAGTTAGTTCTTAGCTTCATCTCATGTGAGTCGGTCCTTGAAATCCGAAAGCACCATAACACACTTCCTCTTGTCAATGTTCGGTTCGACCCAAACAATCGTGGAGGTTGGTTGGTTTGACTTTATTAACGAGATTTTTAGCCCTGGGCTAGTTCATCTCGGGACCAACGGCTTTACTTCCCTTCCGAAGGAAGTCGTCACTATAACTTTTTACGTCATAAGTGACTATGTCGGGGATGGGATTCGATCCCAGGTCCTCGGCGTGAGAGGCGAGTGTTCTAACCACTACACCAGGTCCGTCCCCTCCAATCGTGGAGGAAGAAACGTCAATTTTCATGATTGATGCGAATACACCTTGGAATACACCGACACAGACAAAGCCAAAATTTCGATATTGGGCGATTTTCAATCGGATAAAGCTCATTAAATGAGATTTTTGGGATAATTTATGATTTTGTCAATTATCATCATGTTACTGTGAAAATTACTCTGCAGAAAACACAAAATTAGTAAAAACTATTGAAAACCTTGAAAATTGATAGAATGTGCAAAATCAGATAAAATGGATTTAATCTGGAGATAACTTGGAAAATCAAAAGAAATAGGTTCGTATCGCACGAAAATTAAAACGAAATTGATTAGTGTTGTTCCCCTAGGAGCGGAACAGCATACTTACCGATAATAGGCCTCTGCACTGTTTTGATTTAGTATGGGATTTTGACTTTTACTGGCCTTGTTGTTTACAAATTTCTAAGAGTGAAAGAGATAGGTACATTTTTGTGCAGAGCCCCATAGCAAATTTGGAACATTCGCCTCTATGAAAAAAGTAAAAATCCAAGCCTTCTTAAATTCTGACGTTGCGTTAAATAATGCTACACACTTGGGTGTAATTATAAATTAAAACGAAGTATGCACTTCAACAGAAAAGTAATCGCCTATCTCGATGCGTGGGAAATTTCTTGCAAGAAATGTTTAAGAAAAGCATTTTTCTTTGATCGCAGTACGCAGTTG
>NW_018736211.1:66194-129287 GCF_002204515.2 Aedes aegypti | reverse complement strand
AAAGAGAGAGAGATGCAGCAAAAGACAGTCTTGTTGCTACTGCCGTCGTCCGTGTTATCGATCGAAACAATCGATCTCATCAGTGCCGTGTTTTGCTCGACAGTGGGTCACAAGTCAACTTCGTTACTGAGGAAATGGCCAATCGCCTCGGTATGCCGAAGACATCAGCTAACATTTCAATCACCGGAATCAACCGCCCTGCGAAGCCTTGCCAGAGACAAAGTATTAATCAAGATGCAATCATCCGACGGACATTACCACGCCAACATCGAGTGCCCTGGTTACACCAAAGGTAACAGGTACTATTCCCAGTACACGGATTGAAGTCAGCCACTGGAAGCTTCCGCAAGGCATCCCAACTCGCCGATCCAGAATTCTTCAAACCTGGAAAAATCGACATGTTGATCGAGGAGAACACTTCTTCGACATCCTCAAGCCCGCTCACATCTACATGGGTGACAACGAACCGCAACTTCGAGACACGCATCTAGGATGGGTGGTGGCAGGAGTAATCAACGAGCCACACATGTTAAGCGCTACCATTCAACACACGAACCTCGCATCGCTCGATTCCATCGAAGAGTTGATACATCAATTTTGGAAGGTGGAGGAAGTACCAAACGCTTCTCCACTATCATCCGAGCAACAAGCATGTGAGGCGCCACTTTCAATCAACGTATCAGCGTGATTCAACGGGGTAGGTTTATTGTGAATCTGCCAATTCAAGGACAACATGGACCAGCTGGACAACTGTCGGTCACTGGCTCTCAAACGATTCTTCATGTTGGAGAAACGGGTTTGAACGCAATCCCGTGCTCAAACAGCAATATGTCGATTTCATCAAGGAGTACGAGGATCTCGGCCACTGCCGGGAAAATCAAGGAAGCTGATGACCCTCCAAATCACAGCTCCTACTATTTGCCACATCATGCGGTTCTTCGTCCATCGAGTTCAACAACTAAGTGCCGAGTTGTCTTCGACGCCAGTGCCAAATCGGAGCCATCAAAGATGTCACTCAACGATGTCCTACAAGTCGGTCCAGTGATGCAAAACGGGAATTTTCCAAATAACACTACGATTCAGAAAGTATGCCTACGCTTTCTCAGCAGACATCTCGAAGATGTATCGCCAGGTCCTCGTGGCTCAACCAGACAGACGATTCTGCGCATCTTCTGGCGATCAGACCGATCGCATCCAATGAAGGTACTCGAGCTGAACACCGTAACATATGGCACAGCATGTGCACCATACCAAGCAACAAGGTGTTTGATTCAGCTTGCCAAGGACGACGGACCAGAGTTTCCCATCCGGCGCCCAGATTCTCACAGATGACTTCTACGTTGACGATACTCTATCTGGTGCCAACACAATCGAGCAAGCCATCGAGTGCCAGTGTCAGTTGAAAGCCTTGCTGGCCAAAGGAGGTTTTCACATCCACAAATGGTGCTCCCAATTCCGAGGAATTCATCCAACGCATACCAATCGAAGATCGTGAGCAGCAAGTACCACTCAACGAGTACGGTCCGAACAAAGTCATCAAGGTACTCGGAATTCTGTGGGACCCAAACATCGACACCTTTATGATCGCTAATCCACCAAGCATTCCGCCATCATCGAGTCAACCAACTACAAAGCGAATCTTCTATTCCGAGGTGGCAAAACTATTCGACCCCTCTCGGATTGTTCGCTCCTGTTATTGTCATCGCTAAACTACTGGTACAACAACTGTGGCGCACGTCAGCCGGTTGGGACGATCCCATTGATGATGAAATCCAGGACAGATGGTCAACGCTGCAGTCAACATTACCCGAGCTAGGTCGTATTCACGTTCCAAGATGTGTCACGTTTCCTGATACGATCGCACACGAAGTACATGGATTCGCCGATGCATCGAACGTTGCGTATGGTGGCATGTATTTATCTGAGGAGTATTTTCACTGACGGATCAGCATGCCTTCGCCTCCTGTGCAGCAAGTCAAAGTTGCTCCCTTACACGAACTGTCCATCCCACGAAAGGAACTTTGTGCAGCGCTCCTTCTGGTAATTTGGTCGTCCAAGTCATCAAAACGCTTCAGATGCCTTTTCGTGAAGTTGTGCTTTGGTCGGATAGCACAATAGTTCTGGCATGGCTGAAAAAAACCTTTGGATCAACTACAAACGTTCGTGAGAAATCGTGTGGCCACGATACAGTCAGCATCCATTGAGTATCAGTGGAGATACATCCGTTCAGCTGACAATCCTGGCCGATATTGTTTCCCGTGGACAACTACCGGAGGAATTAAGAAAAAACAGCCTCTGGTGGAACGGCCCAAGGTTCTTGACATCAGCCGAATACAACATCGAAGTCACCGAAGAAATTCCTGAATTTGAACTTCCGGATTTGAAATCCAATATAGCAGCACCACCGCTGAACTGGAAGCTAGGACGCATCACTGCTGTGTACCCAGAGACGACGGTTTAGTTCGAGCCGTCGATGTTTTTGCCAGCAATACGACCTTCCGGCGTTCAATCAACAAGGTTTTCCATCCTTCCCATCGAGGACAACCTCAACCCTTCGCTGGAAGAAAATGTTGATACGAGGTCTCAACCGGGGGGAGAATGTTCCGTCCCAACGTCACAAGAAGCAATTTGAGAGCGGTGGCAGCAGGCAACAGCGGAATATTCCATCGTCACCCTTGCATTTCGCTACCCGGTTTGCGGCATCAGGATAGGGAGCGGAAAATACCCCACTGTTGCCATATTGTCGCATCCCCTTTGAGCTTATTCGTTTCACCCCTCCATCCAGCCTGCTATGTACAGCGAACGCACCACCCACAACCGTCCCCATCGTTGAGCGCACCCCCATTGCAGCATCGTTCAGCAATACATAAGAGAGTGGAAGTTTCCATCGCAACCCACCGCTGCGCATCCAATGTTTTGCATCTACCTGTAACATATATAAGTGGCTTGCATGCGCAAGCAATTGATTCAGTTTGTTTTCAACTTTTGTGCGATAAGTATCAAGTAAGAATACAGTACAGTTAAAGTTCCAAACCGCCTTTCTCTCCTCCGGAAGCCAAAACAGTCTTTTTCAAGACTTGAGTTGTTAAGAGTCCATTCCTGTGGAGCCATCGGTCCTTAACCAAGCAAATCTAGTTGCAAGCCGCAACAACCAGATTTTGGACATAATCCTCCATAACCAGTTTATACACTCTAAGGATCCCTCAAGAAGCCCTCAGTGTCCACTTGGAAACTGCAGATATCCTGCAGAAATCGTTGAAATTTCTGAAAAGTCCCACAAGAACCAAGAATCCCTTTAAGATTCTCCAGGGTACAGTTAGGACACTCATAGATTCAGCTCGTAAGGAACATTTTGATGATGTTGAGACCCGTATCCTTGATTAACAATCTTGTACAGAATTCTGGATCGTCTCTTAACAAATCTAACGCCTTACAGAGTCTATAGAAAAGAGAGAACGTAGCTTTAAATAGTTGACGCAGGAAGATCAATATACACACCAATACCACAGACAAAAAGTAAGAACACTCTCAGTCGTATTTATCGCACGCTTCAATGATATTATTGAGAATAAATTGTAGTTTGGACTGTATTCGCATTTGTCATGTTACTTAATGAAATTTAATAAAAGTTATGATACACATGACCATTCTGAAGTGAATAAGCGCGTACGAAAGTCCTTAGTAGTTGGTGAGATTTGGGGAAATATCGACGAAAATGGAGCTCTGGAGTGTAATCGGTGTGGAGCTGACATGCTATTCAAATGGCTAAAGCAACAGACACGATAATATTTACAAAAATTTACAAATTATAATGGTATTGAAAAATGTTGCCAAAAACGGATCCATTTTGTTGCCAAAATCGGGGGGTGCCAAAATCGGAGCATGCCAAAAACGGAATCCCACTGTATTAGTAGAGGTAGTAGCTGCAGAGGATTCCTGGAGCAAGTTCTAAAAAAAAAAGTAGCTGGATGAAATTCTGGGAGAATTGATAGAGGAATATCTGGAAGAATTTCTGCAGAGATCTCTGTAAGAGTCCCTGAGAGTATTCTAGATAAAATCTTTGAAGAAATTACCAATATAATTCCAGAAGCTCTTCCTCGAGGAATCTGAGACTTGAGAAGTATGTTGAGTAGTCATGTTATACTCTCTGAAGGTTTTTATGGAGCCTGTAGTGTATCAAGATTCACTGCTAACATAATACGAAAAATAACAATTTTAGTTAAAATAGAAGCTTTGGAGACCTTTTATTTCAGAGACGAACCAGCCACGATCTGAGCTGAAAGTCTCTTTAATAAAGATAATAATAATAATAATAATAATAATAAAGACCTTCTATTACAAATAGAGCCTTGCATTAATAAGAGACCAGTAATTATCCAAATGTAAGTGGTGAACTCGCCAAGGGCGAAAAGCCACTCTAATAAAGATAAATAATAATATCCAAATGAACTTCAATACAACTGAACAACATTATAAAAGAATTGAATGCATTGAATTTATGTTTAAGCATTGTATGTATAAATTTTGAAAGGTTTATTATTTATCTTTATTAGAGTGGCTTTTCGCCCTTGGCGAGTTCACCACTTAAAGCACCTATGACCTACATTATTGATCAAATAATTTGTAAAGTTCGATGGATGCTGTTTTTTTACCAACTTCATGTAAAATCAATACTCTGTTCGAATATCCATTTGAGTCACTGTAGAAATCCGCCACCCGCCCCCAAATTCTTCCCTCCCTCCCATCAGCTCGCTTTTGTATATACGAATTCGTTTTAGAGGTCACTCTCTCGGGCCCTGCTTCTGTTAGGGCCCCACCAGCAAAACAAGAACGTGACCCCCAAGGACCGACTCGACTGAATATGTTTACACATTTTCCAGCTGCTTCCTGGCCCCAGAATCGCAAACCTGGATGCACAATCATCTCTCCCTCTCTCCCGCTGGGACGAAACGACGGCCAATCGACGGGTTTCCTCTTGGAAGCTGTGTTTTATCTTCTGTTTTATGCACCTTCTTCTCACTGACGCGAAAACACACAGAATCCAATAATCACGACACGACTGGGGAATCCGATTGGAACTTGGAAGTGGAATCCCGAACTGGTTTCACAGGCAGGGGGGAATTTGCACTTGCCAATCACACTATTTTCTTCTAATAGGCAAATCTGTTTTTGATAAAGGCCTTTCCACGCTCTCTTTGCACAATCCGCTTCTATTTTAAGGGGCACTAAACTTCCGTCGATTGCTACTTTTTATAGGTATCAAACCTTATTCACCACGAGATTCACAAAAAACGCGTCGAAATTCCGAACTGGGACGAAAGTTTGAGATTCCTCTTTTCGCGAATTTTGCTCCCGAAAGGACCAAGGATTGTCCTCTTACTGACACCTCGGATACCGTTTTTCTCTTAATGTTTTTCCACTGCCGTTTTGCTTGTTACGAGAGGAACCTCCTGAAACGAGAAGTCTCTTGCTGACTGGACCAAAACCGCAGAATTTCTGATTCTCGCTTTTCTTGAGCTTTCTTTCGATTTCGCACGGGGAAAAATCCGGAGCCCTGCCAAAAGAACGCACCGAGCTCTTCTTATTGCTTGGCCTGCTGTGTGTGTGGAGGAAAAACGCGAACGACGATGACAAGGAGCTGTGCTAGCTGCTGCTAAAAAGTTATTTTTCCTTCGGTTTTGCCTTTTTTTTCGGGTGTCGGATCTTCTGTCCCGTTCGATCCAATGCGGGAAGCTGAGGTGTTTTCCTCCTACACGCGCAGCAGCTTGAGGGTGATGATGATTATTGTTATATGCGCCATCCCGCTCCCACGCACTGTGCAATGTGTCAAAATTGCGGGTCTCATGCATGCATCAAGAGAGCAGAGCGCCCCCTGAGACGATTCGCCCGCAAATGGCTCCACCACCCAACACCACCCCCTAATCGAACGGGACTGCTGACATTAAACTCGCCTCACGAGCGAGTTGAGCCGTGGCTCAGTATTAGAGGGTAGGAAGGTTATGCGAACAAAATTTGTTGCGCGTTGATGAAACACGGAAAACGCACACAACAAATTTTCGATCAGTCTTCCAGATTTTCGTTTGCTGAAACCAATTGAGCTCTCGTCGAGCGGTATCACGAACGCGTGCGCAAATTAGCTGGTTGAAAATACTGCCGTTTGATCTTGCTGGGAACAGCTGACCTTTGTTTATATTTTCCACCAGCACTCTTTAAGTACACGCAAAATAATACTTTAGTAAGGACTGTTCATTTTATAAAGTGGACACTTTGGACATGCAATATCTTTTTAATTTATCAATGAAATCGAAATCGGTTTTCTGTACATCGTTCGACTAATATTGTACAATGCTGTGGTAATAAAAAAGTTACCAAAATAATATGATTTCACACTAATAAGGCACAACGTTTAGAACGGTCGATTTTTGGAGGTTATCAAAATCAAGGATTATTAAAAATTGTCAGGAAAATACAACAATTTATTTTTTTATTTCAAAAAAATGGTTGTACTTAGAAAGCATCATCAATTAGAAGCTTGCTAAAAAATATCAAGTTATTTTTGGAGAAGCAATTTTGCAGATATCATAGAATCATTTTTCATCAATTTTTTTAAAGAAAAATATCTTTAATTTAAATGGAACTGATATGAGTAGAATTTTTAAGGTTTAAAGTACGTCCAGACGGAAGTAATAATATAGTATTTATAATAAAAATAACTTACGCCTTCATAGAGTTTGCTGATTTAGTCCCCACGTCATATTTTAAGCACAATAGAAAAACAAATAATTTTATTTTCAGAAGACCACTCAAAGCACAATGACAATCATCAAGATTGGGAACACTGCTTGAATTAAATCAAATTTATTTTGCATGTATTATTTTCAGAATGTGTTATTCTGAGACTACCTATCAAAATATTTTGAGAAAACGCTTACAGTTTTCTCTAGATCGATAAACATGCGTATAAAATTTTAAAAGTATGGGATTTTTCAATAAAACGACCATAAAGAGTAAATTTGATCCCCAAGAATGCGGTTAAAACACAAGATTTTGCTTTTTTTATACATATATACCCGCATAGCAAAAAACAGCTTGTCTTATATTGAAAACAGTAAACTTCTTCTATCTGAAATGGTTAATGTACCACAAACAGTTGTTTTGATGTAATACAACATGGATCTCAAAACATTTCATTATTTGAAACTGTTTAAGCAACCCATACCAAACAGTAACAAAATAACATACTGTTCAGAATCCGTTCAACAATTTGGAGATGGCATTCTAAAAGAAATGGTGGAAATATTTCGCTACCATTTAGCAAATGGGTTTTGTTTGAATTTGTGCAGCACACTAACACATGTACGTTTTACTTTATTTAACCATGCTTAACAATTTGGCGAATAGTTACATATTTTGGTATTTGTGAACGATATAGATTTACAAATTATCTTCGTTTCATAATAACTCTAAATAAATGTTCTTGATTTTAGGGGTGCAGACTGGTAATAAAAAAAAATGCTTTTCTGTACATCTTAATCATATGAGCTAAACAACCTGGGCGCAGCAATACAAATTTGTAGTAGTTACATTTTTTTAATAGGCTAATATTTTCAAAGCTGAACGATCACTTCAACATCTGGTGGCTAGTAGGAGAACCGTCATAAAAGAGGTTGGGTTGAGAACGCACCGTGTGCAGCAGGGAGTACTACGGGAGGGAACACTGCCGAAGGATCCCGTGAAAAAGTGTGATTCCTGCAGTACTAGAAAAGCTTCATTCAAGTTCAATAACACTATTATAAATGTTTACCCGAATGATGTTTGTTATACCCTTTATTGTGGTACTTTTTTAAGAGTGTGCTGTGAGTTTGACAGAACGGCTCAATGATTTGTTTTGATATTCCGTCCAACAAATTTTCACTAGTTTAAAGATGGCGACGGTGCTATATTGGTGTGCTGTTCCTGGCTGCCCGTCGAAATACAGGAAGAAAAGTGAAACACCATTTTAACAGGGTAGTTGTCCGGCATTCTTGCAACATGCCCTGTCGATACTCTTTCGACTTAAGCCACATTCAGTGTACAAGGGCGAATCTTTCTTGACCGCAGGTTCTTCTGGAGCCCATAGTATATCCGGAAATTACTCCAGTGATCCATCAGAGATTCTAACAGGTATTTCATTTGTAATTCTTCAATGGAGGAGTTTTAACATAAACTACTATAGGAATTCCTTTTTTATTGCATGAGAAATCCGTGAAAGATTTCATAAAGGATTTTTCTTCTTCCTGGCATTACGTCCTCACTGAGACAGAGCCTGCTTCTCAACTTAGTGTTCTTATGAGCACTTCCACAGTTATTAACTGAAAGCTTTCTATGCCAGCCAATGCATGAATTCGTATCTTGTGGGACAGGTACAATGATATTATCAATTCAGCTGAAAATCCGGAGCGAGAATCGATTTTTCTCAAAATCCATGCGTCGGAAGTAACTTCGGAAGTGGTGCGCTGTGTAGTACACCGGGTCCTCTACACAGCGCACCACTTCCGAAGTTACTTCCGACGCATGGATTTTGAGAAAAATCGATTTTCAACTGAATTGATAATACTTTATGCCCAGTGAGCAGAGAAAAGGTTAACTGCTTCTTAAATAGTATATCACTTATCCAGCAAAATAAAAATTACTGATCATTCAGCAATGTACCCGAGCAAAGCTGGATAACAAAATGATAACAAATCTGGTTACCTGGTGATCATCATTTGATTACTGAATTTGTTATTGAGGGATTTGCACAAAAGTTCACGCGGTCTATCATTTTCGAAAGGTACAACCGACCACCGCGCTCCCTTTTTACTTCATTATTATGGGAAATAACATTGTGGTGTTTCCTCAGACGCGGCCGTTCCTTTCAGAAAGGATAGACCGCGTGAACTTTTGTGCAAAGGCCCTTTTTGGAAATATTTCAACTGCAGCGCGGTATTTCGTTTTCGTTATACACTCCAGACAAATTTCTGATTTTTTTATGAACAGAAGTTTGTTCTGTTTAGGAACAAAAAAAAAAATAGAAAAGCTGTCTGATAACACATTTTTTATCAATTTGTTATCAGAAAAATCTACATTACAGACCTTGATAACAAATTTTGCTCACAAGATAACAAAATGATAATACAGTTTGTTATCAATGTGATATCAAGCTGTTATCCGCCTTTGCTCGGGTATTTACTAGCTATAAACTTATGGTGCAGTAGTGGCACTATGGGCACTTCCCATACATGGTGGCGGCCAAAAATTTTTTTTTCCGATTTTTTTGTGAATAAAACGTGTTGTACAGTCAAAATATACACTTTAGAATGATTTCAAACTACAGTGAAACCACCAAACGTCGATATAGGAGGGATCGTCAACCCATGAAAATACCGAGTAGTGGAACGATTTTTTTTAGCAGATCATCATGTTAACTATGTAATTGTGTTTCATGATGGTTCTATTGGTCGGTATCAGGGCATGGAAAATCGAATATTGAAGGTTTTACTGTATCTTGAATAACTCTTTAAAATGGCGAGTGTTGTAATTAAAAATCACAAAAAAATATATCTAGTTTTTTTAAATTTTATTAACGATGCCTTTGTTACATTAAAATTCCTGGTATAAAAATAAATCAACCGATATATTATTGAATAACAGAAAACTTATTAATGTTAATTATTATTAAATTAAAGACGTTTCACTAGGAAAACACATCAAAGCAACCGCAACGCAAACACAATCACGGTATACAATCATCGTTGCCATGGTAACTGTGTCATTGCTTGCTTGTTTATGGTTGCTTTCCGAGAGAGAGGGGACAGCTCATTGACAGCTCGTTTGTTTACTCGCCTTCTTCTTATTCTTTCTCCGGTTCACTATGATTCGAAACGCATAATCTTGGCAAAAACTGTTTTCAAATAATGTTCGTTATGGAAAAAACACGAACTCATAATATTTCCAAACCTCTTAGATCATACTTAATTGCAATTAAATATCCATTAGTTTAATATTGAAGGTATCGAAAAAACACCTAGAAATTTCAATAAAACTTTTTTGAATTTAGCCAATTTTTATGCTCTGTCGGATCAATGTGTGGTTTTCCGTGACAGTTGATGACAGTGGATCGCGTTGACATTAACTTGATCATCATTCAAGCCAGCTGTCCCCTCTCTCTCAGGTTGCTTTGATCGAATATTTGTGAAATAAAATATTTTATTAAATGGGCATCACATTGAAAAACGTGGTAAAAATAATGCATGTTTAACATGTATGCGGTATTAAGTTGGGTAGTTATTCCAATTATTATTCCGATTTTGTTAGAATATAGCTGTATTTACTTCAATTTGTACTATCTTTAAACAATCTCTCTTTCAAAAATCAAATTTAATAATTTAAGTTTTGCAGACGTGTCATTCCAGGTATTTCATATTGAAAATTTTGAAAAAAATATGGAAAAGTTTAATCCACTTTAACAAAAAAAAGTGCAATTTTGTGCAGCTGAACTCTTCAGACCCTATTAGTATACATATTTAACTATGCTTTACAAGAATACACAGGCTGGGACAACTTGGGACAAAAAAGTACTTGAAGTGGTAACAATGTGATTATTTTTATTATTATAAACATTTTTTCAATAATCAAAAATGTCATACTTTCAAAATATTTTTCTGTCAAGCTTATTTTTCCTAGCAAGCCATTTGTATCAGCATTCAAACGGTGTAAAAATATTTCACGTAGCTGTCATGGTAAAAAAGATATACGCATTTGAAGGAAACCTTGCCTTTGTCCCAAAAAATTTATTCTCTTCAATGACTCAACTTTGATACTTCATATCCAAATGTCCAGTGCATATGTTGCCTCCAAATTTTGAGAATCTCTTAGCAGATATGTTTACTATCAAATGATCACCAGGAATTTGAATTTAGAGCACATCACTTTTTCGATTATTGGCCGATCGATTATTGAAACCCCATAGTAAGTGGGTCACCTAATAGCAATTCTCGTAAAGTGGGGTCAGTTTTTAACAAAAAAGAAAGTAAACAAAAAGAAGCTTTTATAGTAATCAGTAGTCACAACCTTTTAAAGTCGCGCGAGAATTACTAGTGTCTATCAATGAAATTTACACTTAGATTTTAGTAGTATAAACATTTAACGACGTGTACGTTTCGAAATTATAGAGCTCAGTAAATTGAACGATGCAATACTTTTGTACCGTGGGGTAAGTGGGGACGGGTGGGGCAAGAGGGTGTTTGCATTTGTAGTAATATTGCATTGTAAAATCAACTAGTTAGCACAGACAAACAGACGTAACACTCTACTCTAGTCCCATAGACAACCTTTTTATCGGTTGATTCAAAAATATTGTAGTTCGTCAATCGGGCACTCGCAGCGCTCACATCGTTTTTGTTCTCGTTTGACGTTTGCACATTACCGCCATCTGATATCCGCTTGACGAACTACACTCAGAAATAAAAATAGTCACAGAAATACTAAAGTTTATGCAATAATGACTATTTCCTATCAGCCTCTTTTTCATTCTGCTGTGAATTTCTACACTAAATGTCATTTCGCCTGGGTTGAAGCTTAGCGATGCTTCAACCCAGGCGAATTGACAAATAGGAATAAATATCCCTGCAGAATGAAAGAGAGGCAGATAGAAAATAGTCATAAATTACTAAAATTTAGTCATTCTGTGACTACCCGTGTTTCTGAGTGTACAGTGCTTTTAGCATTGGGCGATAATGTTTTTGCGGCAATGATTTCCTTCGCTAATTCTTCTAAGTGTTATGTCTGTTTGTCTGTGTAGTTAGTGTTTTTGAAGGTGAAACCAGGGCAATGAGGTACAGGGGAGGTGGCGCACGCTATGTCTGAACCAGACGATTATAAAAATCGAATGTACATCGGATTTTTTCTCGCTAGAGTTTAGTATTTGGGTTATATTTTCATAATCGGAAAGTTTTAAAATATTCCATCGGTGAAATTTTGATTTTTTTTCATTTTTTAGCCATTTTTTATACTAAATCCCATGAAAATCTAGTTTTCGACGCATTTCCGCCCATACAAAATGTATGGAAAAAATTTCACCGATAGAATATTTTAAAACCTTCCGATTATGAAAATAAAGACCAAATACTGATCTCTAGCGAGAAAAAATCCGATGTACATTCGATTTTTATAATCGTCTGGTTCAGACATAGCGTGTGGCGCAGACCAGCAAATGCAAGTGTATTGGCGACCGAAAATTTTGTAAACACAAAAAGTTACGTCAGTTTTTGAACGGGCAGCATAGGGCACCTGTGCGCTTGTATTCGTGAGCACTTGTGTAACGTTTGTATCGTACAGCGTTGTCACTCACACAGCTGAATCGAACTGCGCCACCTGTATAAATCCAGAACATTGAAACCAGGGGGCTGTCAGTTGGCTATGTTTTGTAGCCAGCATAAAGACGGTGCAGCAAAAAAAAAACACCTTGGGCCCCTATGGTTGGGACCTGTTATGCTGCCTGGGCCTGGGTGAAACGCATGTATGTACCCTCTTGCTGCACCCATTTCCACTTACCCCACGGTATCTTAAAGAAACAAAAAAAAGCTGCAGTTGACGTAAAATACAGCATGAAACAATCTAGTTTTACTTAAATACATATGCCTGCTTTTATTTATTTTCATTTCATTTTTTTGTTTCAGACGTTATTTTGTTGGTGGGCGATTGATATCATCAGGCATTTAGGTGCATCGCATTACGGGGTGAGAATAAGAAATTTGTTCCAATGATGCACGCTTGTCCGTTGTCTATTGTTTTGAAATATTATGCAGTTAAGGGATCGTGCAAAAATGACACAGCAGGGTCTTGAACCGCCGAAAAATTGCAACGTCATTTATGCATGCCATTTAAAATGGCTTAGTATATTGTCCGTGTCTTAAATGCAAAATTTGTTTACTTCTGTGTCTATTTGGTGGAAGGAAATAGGTATTATCATTTTAAAAAATATAATAAACAATATAAAAACGAAAATGATATTTACTATAGATCGGCATCAACATTTCAAAAGGGCATAACTGCTTTTGGTAAAGAAACATGTATCAGTCGCTGTAGGGTCTATCTTCAGTCACCCACGCAAACCAATACCGTTATCAGATAGAGAAAATCCTGCTCTATCTGATAACGGTATTGGTTTGCGTGGGTGGCTGAAGATAGATCCTACAGCGACTGATACATGTTTGTTTACCAAAAGCAGTTACGCCCTTTTGAAATGTTGATGCTGAGATAGTAAAGTAAACATAGTTTTCCGGATTAGAGTCGGTAAAGAAGAGTGCCCGCATGACGAACTATCATATTTTTGAATTAACCGTTAAAAAGGTTGTCGATGGCACTATGGTAGAGTGTTACGTCTGTTTGTCTGTGTTTTAAACATGTTTAGCAAAAGAAATGTTTGTCAAATTTTTATTCAAACTATTCTGCTTCACTCAAGATTCAATGACATACATTGATTTAATACAATTTGTATAAACAACTATGTTTAAAATGGCGTTGAGCGAAATTAGGAGCGCGCGCAAAATATGGGTACAACACGGTAGAATGTTATCATTATCTTAATTTCTACAGTCGCTAGACTTGATCCACTCTGACTTAACACCGACGGACACCGACCATATAAAATGGTGATTAAAAGTTTGTATTATTTTAGTACCGTGATGTACCCATATTACGCGCGCGCTCCTAATTTCGCTCACGACTATTTTTACCACAGTTCTTGATACATATTGTTTTATATCATTGTATAACATGCAATCTTGAGTGACATAGAATTACTGAAAATACCAGTTGACAAAAACTTCTGTTGCAAAACATGTTTAAAATGTCAGTGAGCGAAATCAGGAGCGCGCGCGAAATATGGGTACTTTACGGTAACAAGGACGTTTTAATTATTTTTAATAATACATCCGCATCATTCTAATTCATTCGTTTGCTCTTTTACCAATAGGTACCGATTTGAACTTAACAGTCATGGAATAGCAGCTGAAGACCCCGGACCGTTGGATAATCTTTCCTCGGCGATGGCCTCGACAAGCGTCTACCTCACCACGATTGATTCCGGAAACTATCAATTTTCTGATTACTCGAATGAATTCATTAAGGAAACTTCGCCAAATTGTCTTCTGAGTAGCTGCTCTGATCGGGAGCTGATACTAGATCAGTGTCATGATGTCTTTGAGAATTCCGAGCGTGATCAGTTCGGTTTTGGGTCAGAAACGGAACATGCTGATTTTCCCTTTACTTTGGAAAATCACAGGAGTGAGGTCCTTTGTATGTCAAACCAGGAACTGGCATTAGGGGATATACATGGTAACAGTAATCTAGACATCACAACTTTCAGTCCAGATACGTCTCCTTATTCGCCAGTAAATCGGAGCCATCGGCCGAACGATATGTCTGTTCAGAATATTTTCTCAGATTCGGAGGGTTCAGCATCAATGCCAGCTGATCAAATTCTTCCATCGGCCGAGGAGGACAACTCATTATATAACGTATTATCCGAACCAGAATCGCTGACCATGGCAAAAATCATATGTAAATTTTGTAAAAAAAAATTCCATTATGCTTGCACACTCAAGCAACACATGCAACTACATCACGCGAAGCAAAAACCCTATGAATGCAAGATATGTTTTTATCGGTTTGAACACAATGGGCATTTGGTTCGACATTTCAATCGAAGTCACTCCGATGTGAGAAATTCATCCGATAAAAGATTGTTTTGTACCATTTGTTCGGAACAATTTCAATCCAAGTGTACGTTGATGCAATTTATTGTTGCTAAGTAGGTATAATAATTTGTTTTTTTTTTATTTTTCAGATCAACTGAACGATCATGTCTGCAACCGCCATAAAGGGAAGAAATTCAAATGTTCAGTTTGCACAGAATCTTTCGCTTACAAGAAAACGTACAACACGCATTGGAAAAAAAAATCACTCAAAAAACGCATTAGCAGGTATAATACTGTTATTTTGGTTTATTTACATTACAAATCATCATTCTTATGCAACATTGTAATTGCAGATTCCAATCCAATCGTAACAACGCATACATCAATTAGAAATACTACATCTAGTTTTTCCCAGAGCAATTGTTGCATGAAAATGTAAGTACGTTGTAAATATTCTCGGCAGTCTGACTTCGATTTGGGGTTCTTTAGAGCTTGTTTGAGGACTAAAGGCCCAAACGCAATGATAGCGGAACGGCAACGGAATGCGGAACCGGTTCGCCAGCATGAATCACAACATCTCGACTGAGCTGACAACGAATGAAATTGGATCAACACTGAATCGACAAGCTGATCATAGTTCATGCTGGCGAACCGGTTCCGCATTCCGTTGCCGTTCCGCTATCATTGCGTTTGGGCCTTAAGGCCCGATACTCACGTGCGTTGTGTCGGCGATGCGTCGCCGCAATCGCGGTAGAAAATACCGGTAGTGTCACGGCAAGCAGCTGTTAGTTTCCGAAATATTTCACCTTCTAAAATAAGGACTGTTCATTTTATAAAGAGGACACCTTGTTTATGCTCTATATATTTTAATAATACATACATGAAATCTAAATCGGTTTTCGGCACATGGTTCAACCACTATTCTTCAATGTTATGGGAACATTACACTGTCCAAAATGCTCCTAGTTTGAGGACTGGAGCGTTTTCCCAAAAATACCTTAGAAAACCTGATTCTCAGGTCACCTTTGGTGATGTGTTCCATTCTAGCGAAAATGCCAACAAATTATTATTTTGCGTCTACGAAAATAGTATAAAAGTTAGCTAGTGCAATATTGGCTCAGAATACTAATTAACCTTAAGTTTCACGATAGAGAGTAAAATCTTGAGTTTTTAACACATTCAAAGCAAACAATTTTGCTCACTAAGTTCGTTTTACTGAAAAATCTCATACTTTTTTCAACCTGTTTGCATAGCTTTGCTGCTACAGCACTTAATTTAAAGCATTTAATCATCGACGATTTTGATAACCATAAAAAATGGACTGTTATAATTATTTGGTCCAGTCCTATGAAATAAAAAATAATTTTGGTGATATTTTTCCCCTAGTCAATCTATAATAGTAGTAGTATGACGAGCAGATAAACATTTAGAATTTTGTTTATAAATAAAAAAGATATAGCATAATTAAAGTGTCCTCTTAATAAAATGAACAGTCCTTATGTACACCGTGAGTAGCGTGATGCACCTGGTCATTTTTGAAGAAGTGTCTGGAATTCCACCAGTCAAGCAATATTCTTATTTCATACACGGTAAAAAATCAGCACGTTCGATTGAATAGATTGATCACTTGACTCAATTCAAAACACCAATCACCATGATTTGAAGAGTTTCAACTTTGGATTTGCTCTACTGTCTCTAGAACTAGACTCTGAAGTGAAAAGTCGTTGATTTTGAACATCATGTCTTTTGTATGAGAGCAATCATTGACAGCTCGTTGTAGAAAGTGATTGAGATCAATTCAATCCATTTCAACAGATGCGAGTTAGTGTCGAGGTAAGACACTAGACTTGCACTCCGAAGGTTGGTGGTTCAAATCTGGGTCAGGCGGAAATGTTTATTTTAACTTTTTTTATTTCAAATCAAAACATGCAACGTTGAATTCAAGTGCTGTTACCTTGATTTTGTCAAGATTCAACAGTAGTGCAAATCCAAATGCAGAACTATTGATAGTATGCTGTCTATTTTTTACCGTGTACTAGCTGTACCCGCAAACTTTCACTGAACCAAGGAATCATGTCAGATTTATCGGAAAATACGTATGAACCTGTGCATGTAGTCACTATTTTGACGTTTGAGCGGTGCCAATTCACTACACATTGGTCCGGCTCCATATAAGCGGGCGGCCAAAACTACCAAAAAACGTTTCCAATGTTTTTACACTTGACTTCTGATATTTAAAACAAGGGGTTAATATATTGTATTTTAATGATCCTTGATCAAAATGAAATAAAAGTCCTATTTGCACCGTTAAAAAAATCGCCGAAGTAGCGTATATCCGAAATATAGAAAATGTTACTTTTATATGCAGTTAAAAATTTATTATTTTGGTATGTATTATACCGTAATTCTTATATGCCATCTCAAATATTATAGTATGAGCTTTCCATTGCATAACAAAAAACCTCAATGGTATACCTAAAAACCTGTTTGTTTTAAACGTTTTATGAACAGGCCTATACGAATGAATGTGATTCATGAATAATAATGAAGAATTATTCGTATACCATTGAGGGATTGAGGTTTTATACCAAAGAGCAATCAAAATATGAATGTTGATTCACATTAAATCAAAATATGTACAATAAGTCGATCAATATTGTTTGCTGATAGTAAAATATCAGTGAAATGTATGTAAAATCATTAAATTTGTAGATAGCTCTGATTTATGATTCCGCAAGTTTCCGCAAGCTTTCTCAGCGGTTTTTAAAAGATCTATAGATGGTTTTTACGATGCTCTGTTGCAAAGTGCGGCGACATTCGACGACATGGGTTGTTTTTCTATTACAAAATCATCAAAATTATTCAGTTTTAAAATTTGCTAATATAAAAACATAAGTGCAGCTTTTTTCCAAGCTGTTATGCAATGGAAAGCTCATACTATAATATTTGAGATGGCATATAAGAATTACGGTATAATACACACCAAAATAATAAATTTTTAACTTAATATAAAAGTTAGGGGAACATGTTTCAATTCGGACCCTGTTCCAATTCGGACCATTAATCATTTCCCAACATTGGCACTGGCGTAAAAACTTTGTGCATTATTTTTCTACCTGTCTTATGGCTCTTATATTGTCGCACCGCCACCAAACCGGATCGCGCCAGTGAGACACGCGACGCGCCTCAACTCGCGCGATTTTGAAATCAGTTTTTAAGTGTGGCGCTGCATTCTTACGAAGTTTATGAACACAGCGCACTATTCAAATATTAGTCGCGACGCTTGGAGATTGAGAAAAAATACATTTCAAAAAAATGTTTGTCCTTATTTCTACCGGATCCATAATATAACACAAGCAGTTTCAGCCCTCTTGGTTATCATCTGCCTAATTTATGTGCATTTTTTGTTTTAGAGTGCTCTGATGTTCAGCTTTTGAGCACTTTCGCTAAGATTCTGTAAGCCGCATTAGTTAATCGAACTGTCCGTGTTATTTTTCACGTAAATCCTTTCATTCTTGGCTTTCATCTGAGTATATAGTTTAGGTAATTCAATACACTTTTCTTCTATTTGAATAGATTAGAAATCACAAAATGTTATTGGTCCAATCTGGACCTTCTGTAATGGTTCAATTCGGACCTTTTCATGCTTGATCAATTTTGATTTTATTGTAGGGGAACATGGTTCAATTCGGATCATTAAACATTTCTCATCACTGCAGCTATGATAAAAGAAGTGTGAACAACTCTTCCTCTGGTTTGAAGGTTCTCATGCTCTCTCTGAATTATTCTCATGCATCACTCAGTCTATTTTAGAAGTTCCACCATGTGAAGGTCAGCTAAGAAGTTTGCCATCATGACCTGACAAACTTTTACGACCGCAAAAGTGGTTTACAATTTAAACTATACTTTGTTTTTCAATAAAGTTGTTGATGGAAATTTACATTTCATTAGCATTGAATTAAACTTTGATTTTTCTTTTTCAACCGCCAAATTAAATCTTCAGTACTTGGATTTACAAAAAAAAAAAATCGGGAAACTAGAAGTAAGGCATTTTAGAGTTATATAATTTAATTAAGCGTGAGTACAACAGTAAAATGAGCAATGGTCCGAATTAGAATATGGGGGGTCCAAATTGGAACAAGGGTGGTCTAATTCGGACTTGAAAACCGTTACTATGTCCGAATTGAGCCAGGTTCCCCTACATTTTTTATATTTCGGATATACGCCACTTCGGCGATTTTTTTAACGGTGTAAATGATCAAGGATCATTAAAATACAATATATTAACCTTTTGTTTCAAATATCAGAAGTGTAAAAACATCGGAAACGTTTTTTGGTAGTTTTGGCCGCCCGCTTGTATGGAGCCGGACCAATGTGGCACTAGTTGCCATGGTCACATAAATAACGCGGCACCGCTCAAACGTCCATGGACTTGCACGAGTTCAGCTGGCACCAGGACGATCGCGCTGATAGACAGTTAAATTATCTTCAAAAGCATGCCAGAAGCACAGACAAACAGACATAACACTTAGAAGAATTTGCGATCGAAATCATCGTCGCAAAAGCACTATTGCCCAATTCTAAAAGTACTGTAGTTCGTCAAGCGAACAAAAACGATGTGGGCGCTGCGAGTATCCGATTGACGAACTAACATATTTTTGAATTGCCCGTTAAAAAGGTCGTCGATGGCACTAGGGTGGAGTGTTACGCAAGGGGGATGCCTCTTTCCGTTCTAAGCTGAAAAATCCCAAATATCCGGCTCCTAAGCGGTAAAAACCCGCACAAGTTTCATCGAAACCGCACAAGTTTCGATGAAACTTGTGCGGGTTTTTACCGCTTAGGAGACGGATATTTTGGATTTTTCAGCTTAGAATGGAAAGAGGCATCCCCCTTGGTGTTACGTCTGTTTGTCTGTACCAAAAGATTAACGACCGGTTGAAGAATGTTCAAGTTACGGTCGATCATATTTAATTTTTTTCGTAAGAAGAACATTTTAAAGGAACTTACTTTTAACTTATACTAATCGTAGTTTTAGACAAATTTTACGTTCTACAAACTTGAAATAAGTTTATTTGGGCATTCAATGGAGCTTGAAGATTAAAAATCGGTTGAAAAATAACAAAGTTATACAAATTTTACTGGAGAAAATATTTATCAACTTCATCTTTTTTCCGTTGAATAACTAATTTATATACATTTATCCATTTTTCAGTTTGAATGGTACAGGAACTGATCCACTGGAGGTACGAAAATGCTCCAACCCAGGTGACTGATAAATAGTTTTATTTCATGTTTTCTGTGTATTCATTTTTGTGTAATGTTAGATTGCAGGAACCTGTATGAACTTTGTAATATTCGCGAGCAAAGAATTTCGGAATTGGAAGCATCAATTGCTAATGAGGATAAACGACACAAAGTTGTAAGGCTACAATCAAATAGGCGCAAGCGAGCCTTGTTATCAACATCGAGTCAACTGAAAAATCTTAAATTGAAACAAAAGGCTAAACATCGCACTACTGCTTATGACAAAAAGCTTCTGACTACTGTCAAAAATAACCCGATTCTACTTGAATCAATCGAAAATTCGTTCAAAGAAAAACACGCACGGCGCTATAGGAACGCAAAGCAAGTGGCTACAATGCAAAAGCTAACATCTGCAGCAGGATTCAGACAGCTCAGGGACACTGGTGTTGTAGTACTACCGCATCCAAAATCTGTTACCCGTTGGTATAAAGATATTGATAGCAGTCCAGGATTCAACCACGCTATATTAAGAAGCATGAAAAGCGAAGCGAAAAGAATGTCAACGAAAGACAAGGTCGTGGCTATACTTCTAGATGGAATGGCTATAAAACCGGGTATAAGTTATCAATATTCAAGCGACACACTTCATGGCTTCGCAGATGATGGTCAGAAGAATGAGGATGAAAATAACGATCTAAATAACCCGGCTAACGAAGCGATAATGCTTATGGTAAGAAGTATGACATCCAATTATAAGCAAGTCATTGGACACTTCTTAGCCAGATCTAGCCTGGGGTATGAAAAGCAATCGAAGATAGTGTGTGAAGCCGTCGGGTTGTTAACAGATGCTGGATACCATCCAGTACTACTGATTATGGATCAACATGCGACTAATATAAAAATGGCGGAACATCTGGGCGTTTCTGGAGATACCCCATATTTTGAAATCGACGATGCTGAAGTAGTTGTCGTATACGATCCTCCACATGTTTTCAAATCATTCCGGAACAACTTTGCCTCTAAAAATCTATTAGTCGAAGGCGAAATTGCATCATTCCAATATATCGTGGATCTTTATCACCATGATGCTGGAAGTATCCCTAGGGTAGTGCCCAAGCTGACTAAAAGTGCGATACAATTGAACACATTCTCAAAAATGAAAGTGAAATTAGCTACAAGAACTTTGAGTTCATCGACGGCAAAGGGAATGCTACTTTACATCAAGCATGAAAAAATGGGAACAGAAGCTGAGCCAACTGCAAGGCTGATACAAACGATGGATGCATATTTCGACGTTTTCAATTCTCAGTATCTGAAGGATAATGTGAAGGTAAGTAACCACAGAAGAGCTCTCAGGAGTAATTGTACTTTTTAATTCGGGCCCTCCTTAGTCTAGTGGTTAGAGTCCGCGGCTACAAAGCAAAGCCATGCAGAAAAAACAATTTAGTATGCTTCTGTTTTAGGTTAAGTGGTATAATGTGATTTTTTTTGTTTTGGTTTTAGCCACTCCGTAGTGCGATTACCAACGATAGCGCACATTGGGAATTTCTCGAGAAGATGGAAGAAACTTTCAAAAATATGACTTTCGTTCCATCAACCAGCTTTGATCCAGCGACGGTAAGTATCCCAAAATTGAACATGTGACGGTCCTAACACAACTCCGAAATTAATTTCCAACGAACAATAAATACCGTAAAATGGGGTGAAGTTGATCACTTTTGAATGATTCTGTTGTACAATATCCGGTAGAATACATATACACTCCCGTGCAAAAGTTTGGGGACGCCCCTCAAAAAACATGCAAATGTCTTTTGCTCATATCTCTGCGATTTTTCGTCCGATTTCAATTTTCTTTGACTCATCTGAAAGACAAAGTATGAAATTTGATTCATAGGTATTTTGCAATGAAAACTTTTGAAACTTTGTTTACTAAAAGTTTATCCAAAGTTGGAGCATTTGTCAAATTTAACACTGAAAAAGGGCCCAGATAGCAGCGACGGTAAACGCGCCAGCTATTCAGCATACCAAGCTGAGGGTCGTGGGTTCGAATCCCACCGGTCGAGGATCTTTTCGGGTTGGAATTTTTCTCGACATCCCAGGGCATAGAGTATCTTCGCACTTGCCACGCGAAATACGAATGCGAAAAATGGTAATGGCATAGAAAGCTCTCAGTTAATAACTGTGGAAGTGCTCATAAGAACACTAATCTGAGAAGCAGGCTCTGTCCCAGTTGGGACGTAACGCACATTCCGAACCAATGCTATCTTTGCTCCTTGCATTATTATATAAAAATACGCGTCTCTTTTCAATTTTTCAATAAAAAAGGGAAAAAAAATGCATTGAAATACTCTAGCCCTTTTGTAAAGTTTACCCGAAAATATCGAGGGTACACAACAAAATAAAACTGGTGATTTTTATCAGGCCTGCCAAGCTTGATTGTCATTGTCGAACTGTAGTTTTCTTGAATTTTGAGAATACGTTGTTCCATATTTTATGTGTAGTATCTGTTTTCCCCAGGTCAGAAACAACGTGCTACACACAAGGGTACCAATGTCTTTCCAGCCCTTAACATAACTCTATTGAGATTTGAGCCAATGCAATTCCAATTGAAACTGTGAAACTTTTCTTTCTCTCATTTGATGTTTCGAATTTGAGCATTTAAAATTTCCTATTTTGTTACCTATTCATTTACCAATTTTATTCTTCGGCATTTTATTCTTCGGTAAACTCAAAAAAAAATTGTATGGCGAAAGTAACCTAATGTGACTTTTCTTCACAATAGGCACTTTATTCGAAAAAATATTTGGTAGGCGTTGTAGCTGTTACCATTGTGCACAACCGGTACCAAATATTTTTTTCATTTTCATTTTCAAACGGGAGAAAAAAATCAAAAGGCCTTTTTTTTCCATACATTTTTTAAATCAGTTTGCTATTAGATGACTTTCGTGCATAGAAGCTAGCGCCATATTTGTCGATGCGGCGAGTAGGAAATCAGGCACTGTAGGTAATTCATTGTGAGTACTTAAAAAGAAAAGTTATACTTTTCAAGCATTTTTACAACATTGTTTCACAACGGCAGCTGTTAATAGACACAGAAAGCATCTTATCGAAGGTTTGAAAAAGCAATAAATTTTTCTTTATTGCAGGCACTAGACGAAGCTGCTGAAAAAATGGCCCCTACACAGCAGAAGCCTCCATGCTTATCGGGTTTAACGTACAATATCAAGGCGCTTCGTTATCTCTGGAAAATGTTACACGAAAAATACAAATTTTCGCATCTTTGCACTAATAAGGCTAACCAAGATCCCGCTGAAAATCAGTTCTCTTACATTCGCCGGGCATGTGGAAGTAACGATACTCCAAATGCCGAACAATTTGGGGTTGCTCTTAAGTATAGCATGCTGAAAAAAACTTTGCAGTTATCATCAAACGCTAATTGCCAACCAGATAATGCGACACCTTTAATTGAGGATCCGGAAGTAGAAGAAACACATCATCCACATGCAAATGAAGAAAAACAAGAATTAGAAAATTCTCTAGTGGAGGATCCGTTTGCACAGTGTAAAGATTTCGCTAACACGTTACTTGAGCCGTTGGAAGTTGAAAATACGCAGCCATTGGATATTACTGAACTGAATGCCTTGGCTTATACAATTGGGTACAGTATATCTAAATTGAAACACGAAGCGTGTCGGCAAAACTTAAATCGTCCAAATGATTCGGAAGCAGATTCGGACGATGAGCTTATGTTTTGTAGGCTGAAACGTGTATTAGTCAACTCCAATTTTGTTATACCCAACACGATTGCCATGGAAATTGCTTTGCTGTTGAAAGCCGCATGCCAACAAAAGTTCTCAAACTATGTATCACAGTGTAGGAGATCTATTAAGATGCGCTTGAAGGAGTATGTGGATTACACAAAGTATAGTGCCATAATCTGCGTAGCATGCTTTGACGATCTGCTAAACAGAATGTTGAATATAATAATAAAAGCAGAGGTTGCTAAACTACAGCAAAATGTTAGCAAATCACGACCAAAAACAGTGAAAATGAAAGGCAAAGTGCGACGGATGGGATTAATTTTAAAATCTGGACCTAAAAGGAAAATCAACGCCAAAAGTATTAAAATGGATAAAAAAAGAAACGCAAAATTACTGAAGCAGGTACCTGAGAGTGAAGCAGAATCAGCTCCTCTAGCGGCTACATCAGAAAATACAGAGAGACAAATGCAACTACCGGCAAAAACATCATCACAGGCTGAACAGATCAAAGCTATAGAAGCACTCGAAAAACTCGTGGCAAGTTTTCCAACTCCAAGAACAATCCAGATTGAAGAAAAGTACTTGTCCTCCTCAAATTTGATTACTTATATTTACTATAGTCCTATTAATTTCAGAAACTGCTTCCTTCTTTCCAAAGATGATATTTTGAAAACGTATCCACAGTATGAGCAAGAATTAAGCTCACTATTCAACAGGTTCAAATCATTCCCTCCTAGACACTTCCGACGTTTTGATCTTGTGGATTGGGGAAGTGTATGTGGAATTTTTACCGAAGATCAACAATATTGTATGAGCTTATTTTTGGACGAGCAACTTGTGCCAGATACCGAAAAAGGAATGGTAATATAAATAAATGAAACTAGTTTGTCAATTATTTGTACTTTAAATTTATACTTTCAGTATGACGATTTCATAAACGACGTTTTAATCTACGAATGGGCCATAAGGATCTTTCAGAAAGAATATGATTTTGAAGATCGTTTGACGGCTTTGGAGCACATCAAGCTTCAAGAGGAAGCAGCAATCGACAAAGCCGTCCTGTAGATCATTTTAGGAGGAGGAGTCAAGATAAATCATCATTGCTATTGTAATGTGCTACTTTTCTTGGGCCGTCGATCTGTTACGTGAGGATTTAGTGGTACACTCAAAAAATAAATCATATATCACATGGACATTTTTTATCTCAAAAGCTACATAAAAGGTATTGGATATTTTGATAACATTTTGCTCCGAAAAATCACATGAAATTGATACTTTCATTGGAAACGTATGGGAGAAAAATCTATTAGAAACTATCGGAAAACTTTTTTCAGTGTAATAGTGTTTTTGGTTGAATAGGCAAATATCCCAGAGGGCTAGGTTTAATTTTTGTTGATTTGCCTAACTTTACATATGAGAGTTGTGAGAAAGTACAAATTCATAATTAAAAGAGCGTCCCAGTATCCCCTAAATTGGGCCTCGTTGGTCGAGCGGATAGGGCCGTCAGGTACTTAGCCGCATCGTGATACGGGGTGAGGGTTCGATTCCCGCTCCTGTCGGTAACTTTTCGTAAGGAAGGTTTATCGGCTTGTCCAATGGCCTTTGTACGCTAGGTTGTCCCTTGTCTAGTGTCATGCTTCCTTCAAAGGACGATTCGTCCACTGGAAGCATTAAACGTGTCCGCGTCTATATTAAATTTGATTTTAAAAATCCCCTAAAAATGTTTTACAGTATAGTTAACAGTGTTTTGGTTGAATAGGCAAACATCCCAAAGGCTTTGTTTTAATTCTGGTTCATTTTTCACCCTATATATATTGAGAATATGAGAAAGTCCAAACTGATAATTGAAAGAGTTCCCCAGTATCCCCTAGATGTGATTTAAAAAATCCCTTAAAATGTTTTGCGGTAGTTAATAGTGTTTTTGGTTGAATAAGCAAACATCCTAGAGGGTTTAATTTAATTTTTGTTAATTTTCCTAACTTCAAATATGTGAGTTATGAGAAAGTACATACTCATAATTAAAAGAGTGTCCCAGTATCTCCAAAATTTGGTTTTGAAAACCCCCATAAAATGCTTTGCGATAGTTAATAGTGTTTTTGGTTGACTATGCAAATATCCCAGAGGCTTAGGTTTCATTTTAGTTGATTTTTCTGACTTTACATAAATATCGAAGTTATGAGAAAGAACAAACTAATAATTAAAAGAGTACCCACAGGGGATAGGCCTGGTGTAGTGGTTAGAACCCTCGCTTTTCACGCCAAAGGTCCAGGGCTCAATTGGGATGGGAAGATCGTCATTTATGATCATAAGGTTATAGTGATGACTTCCTTCGAAAGGGAAGTAAAGCCTTTGGTCCCGAGATGAACTAACCCAGGGTTAAAAATCTCGTTAATAAAGACAAAAAAAGAGTACCCCAGTATCCCCTAAATTTGATTGTAAAAATCCCCTAAAAATGTTTTGCTGTTGTTAATAGTCTTTTGGGTTGAATAGGCAAACATCCCAGAGGCTTAGGTTTATTTTTTGTTGATTTTCCTGACTTTATATATCAGAGTTATGAGAAAGTATAAACTCATAATTAAAAAAGTACCCCATTACCACCTACATTTTATTTTTAAAATCCCATAAAAAATGTTTTGCGGTAGTTAATAGTGTTTTGGATTGAATAGGCATACATCTCAGAGGATAAGATTTAATTTCAGTTGATTTTCCTGACTTTACATGTCAGAGTTATGAGAAAGTACAAACTAATAATTAAAATAGTACCCCAGTATCCCCTAAATTTGATTGTAAAAATCTCATAAAAATGTTCTGCTGTAATTAATAGTGTTTTTGGTTAAATAGGCAAACATCCCAGCGGATTAGATTGAATTTCAGTTGATTTTCCTGACTACATATCGGAGTGATGAGAAAGTACAAACTAATAATTAAAAGCTAATTCTTTTTATTAGAATTAGTATCCCCTAAATTTGATTTTAAAAATTCCCTAAAAATGATTTGCGGTAGTTAATAGTGTTTTTGGTTGAATAGGCAAACATTCCATAGGCTTAGTTTTATTTTTTGTTGATTTTGATGGTAGTGATAGTGACCATTGGCGAGCGGGACTGGTTTCACCACGGCACCGTTGGTTCCACATAGAGCTCGCTCCTCCAGTGCGAGTAGCGAGGTGGCGGTGGCAACTCGAGTGCGTAGTGGCAGGGTGATCAGTTTATGTTATTCAGGTTTGTACGAAGGATCTAATGGAATTGTTAACAGAACTCTTTTCTCCCAGTCGCTCACAGCCCTAAGAACTCCTAGAAGCGATTCTGGAGTTGAAAGGTGATTAATTTGGGCCATGTAATTTGATAAGTCTTGCTTTTCAGTCGCTTACAGCCGTAAGAACTCCTAGAAGCGATTCTGGAGTCGAAGGCTGACCAATTTGGTCTATGTGATTCAGGTTTGTACGAAGAAAACAATAATAATTTTATAACTAACTAGTGGTCCCGGCAAACTTCGTCTTGCCATCAAGTAGGCTGTTGAAAAATGTCATGGGAGCTCCCATACAAAATAACATATTAGTACTCCCCCGTTTTAGGTTGGTTTGGTTGGTTTGACTTTATTAACGAGATTTTTAGCCCTAGGCTAGTTCATCTCGGGACCAACGGCTTTACTTCCCTTCCGAAGGAAGTCGTCACTATAACTTTTTACGTCATAAGTGACTATGTCGGGGATGGGATTCGATCCCAGGTCCTCGGCGTGAGAGGCGAGTGTTCTAACCACTACACCAGGTCCGTCCCCCTCCCCCGTTTTACCAAATTTTACGGAAACTTCCTTAAACTTTTTCATCGCACGAACACGTCGGAACCCTTTAAGAAGACAACAGTGAAAGAATTGTGCAAATAGGTTGTTCCGTTCTCGAGCCATTTCGTGACATACAAACACCGCTCCATTTTTATTTATATAGATATAATATATGATAATAATAACCTGAATTATTCAGGTTTGTACGAAGAAACTCGACAATTGTCGACTCACACGCCGCGCAGAATAAGCCTGAGTTATATTCAGCGGGATCCTGCGAAACGCGGTAAGGCCTGAATTCGGAGGGAGTCGGCACTCTCCGTGTGCATGTGATTGTTCAGGATTCGAAGGTTTCGCTTGCCAATCGCGCCAAGAATTTGAAAGTGGTTTCGAAGATCCAGACGGTGTTCTTCGCGGTGGCGGGAGTCCGCGAGCCTTCTCGGCAGGTTTCTGGTTCTCCAGGCCATTATGTCCACGGTCCACAAGGAATTCAGGCCTAGTGCAGCGACACGGAGCGTATCCTCGTACTCCGGAGGGTGCGGAATTATAATATTAAATAAAATTTCAATTACAATCTGCTGCACGAACGGACATCATCGCAAAGGCAAACTGGAGGGGTCGAAATAAACAAACGGAATGACAGTTCTCTCTAAACACAGCTGTTAGTTTGCTGGCAGAATGTGCTGGCAAACTTGCTGTCGGTTGGTAAGTACTAGATATCTGTTCTAGTACTTGAGGTTTACACTTGACACTTGAAGTGTGAATGTACACTGTGAATTTTACTAGACTTATCAGAAGTTGTATGAGATGGAAAACACGAAAAAATTGCAGGTGCTCCCTCCTTAAGATTCCTCCATGGTTTGAACACTGGGGTTGTTCCTATCTGACATTTCGGAAGGGACACGGAAAACAAAATATACCCAACATTTGAGTTTAAACCAAAAGGTGTGACAAAATCATAAAAAAATGTTTTTTGTACTTAAACCAATGAAAATCAACTAAAAATTGAGTAAACATGTGTTTCTGCCCTAAACTTAAGCGTTTGGTACTAAAATTGAGACAGGGCTTTAGGACCCTATTTACACCGTCTTCAGCTCAAGGCTGCACAGACTGAACAATCACAAACATTAGGCAACGGACAACACGAAACACCCAGTAGCCCAATGATGAATTTTTCGTTTGACGAAAAGTTTTCACCGACTGGAGTGGGAATCGAACCCACACTTCATGGCACAATATGCCTAAACGACTGACGCCGCTAACCGCACGGCCACGAAGCCTACAATTTCCGGGGCTTTTCCACGATCTACTCGGTCTTGTCCCCGACGGTGGATCAAGCTTACCTACCGGTTGGGTGCCGAGGTCGGTTCGGCGATTCCGGTTGGAGACTGACTTCCGGTTCACCGGCTTGTTCCTCCCTCCACTTCCGCTGAAGCAATGACATTATTCTCGTCACCGCCATGTTCACCGCGTTCCACATCACCTCATCGCTACACATTCTATCCACTACGTTGTCTACGGTTACGTCAGCACCGCAGACCGCTGTCATCTCGCTACGTTCCGCAGCAAAACGTGGACACTCGAAAGTGACGTGTTCCGGCGTATGTGTGTGTGTATGTGTTTTTTTTTTTTTTTTTTTTTTTTTTTCATGCATCTCTAGGAGTTAAAAAATCTTCTCAAGACTGGCCTGTATTTGTTCATGCTCATGCCACAGTGTATGGTTTGGCACTGTGTGGGATTCGCAATGGGGCGCCTACCCACTAAAAAACAGTCTCCTAGGTACACCGTCACCGTAAAGAATTCTTCTCCGGCACCACCTTGCGGTATTACTTCGAAGAAGAGGCGACACATGCTACGCGCACCCTTCATTAAGCCCTTCGGCTCCATCATTAATTTGTTAGTTCCTAATCCATGCCATGCTGAGCCCTTCGGCTCCCATTAATAATTTGTTAGTATTCCTTGTTTGTGATCTAAACATGCCATATTCAGCCATTCGGCTCCCGATACCATGGGTGCCAGAAACTCCCTGACGAAGGAAGTTCTCTCGGTGCTGGACGCATGCCATTTAGCACTCCAGGTTCTCGCGCACTATTCGGATAGTCCCCGGCGGTGAATCTACCCTACCCCGACGAAGACTTCCCCGGAGGTGGAAGTTCTTCCGGTACCGATGCTGCCCGGATAGGTGCCAAGGTCGATCCTGCGATTCCGGTTGGTGGATGACTTCCGGTTCACAGGTGCCCTGACGACCAATTTGGCAAGACAATTTACACCGTCTTCAGCTCAAGGCTGCACAGACTGAACAATCACAAACATTAGGCAACGGACAACACGAAACACCCAGTAGCCCAATGATGAATTTTTCGTTTGACGAAAAGTTTCCACCGACTGGAGTGGGAATCGAACCCACACTTCATGGCACAATATGCCTAAACGACTGACGCCGCTAACCGCACGGCCACGAAGCCTACAATTTCCGGGGCTTTTCCACGATCTACTCGGTCTTGTCCCCGACGGTGGATCAAGCTTACCTACCGGTTGGGTGCCGAGGTCGGTTCGGCGATTCCGGTTGGAGACTGACTTCCGGTTCACCGGCTTGTTCCTCCCTCCACTTCCGCTGAAGCAATGACATTATTTTCGTCACCGCCATGTTCACCGCGTTCCACATCACCTCATCGCTACACATTCTATCCACTACGTTGTCTACGGTTACGTCAGCACCGCAGACCGCTGTCATCTCGCTACGTTCCGCAGCAAAACGTGGACACTCGAAAATGACGTGTTCGGCGACTCCTCTACGACTGGGCACTCAGCGCAGAGCGGCGACTCTGCGTGGCCGAACCTGTGCAGATATTTCTTGAAGCAGCCGTGACCTGACAAGAACTGCGTCAAGTGGAAGTTGACTTCTCCATGGGATCTGCTCACCCATTTCGCCAGATTTGGAATAAGGCGATAAGTCCACCTTCCCTTCTCAGCGGTATCCCACTCGCGTTGCCATTTCACCATCGTGTCGGCTCGGGCAATCTTCCGGGCTCCTCTAGTACTACTAGCTTCGTAGCACTCCTTATCCTCTTCCAAAACGTAGCCGATAGGGACCATTCCGGCAATCACGCATACTGCCTCCGAAGATATGGTTCGGTAGGCACTCGCTACCCGCATGGCCATCAGCCTATACGTGCTGCTAAGCTTGACTCGGTTCCTCTTCGTCTTCATTGCGGTTCCCCACGCCGGGCTAGCGTACCTCAGGATCGACGTAGCCACGCTAGACAATAGCCTCCGCTTACTGCTGCAAATCGCCGAGTTATTCGGCATGATCCTGGACAGCGCTGTGACTGCCCTTGCTGCTTTCTCGCACGCGTAATCGACATGGCAGTTGAAGTTCAGCCGATCGTCGATCATTACGCCGAGGTGTTTTAGCTCCCGCTTTGAGGCTATGGTGTGTTCTCCCACTGTAATCTCAGCCTTCTGCACCACTTTTCGATTGCTGATAAGCAACAGCTCCGTTTTTTGGTGGGCTATCACCAGTTTCTTCTCGTACATCCAGTTTTCGACTGCGTCCACTGCTTCTGTAGCGAGAACCTCCACCCTTTCCAGTGAGTCACCAATGACCACAAGCGTGATGTCGTCTGCAAATCCAACGATTTTGACGCCTGTTGGCAGCCTAAGCGTCAGCACTCCGTCGTACATAGCATTCCACAACGTTGGACCCAGGATAGAGCCCTGTGGAACTCCCGCATTTACCGACCTCGTCTTCTGTCCTTCGCTAGTGCTGTAGCTCAAGACCCGGTTTTCAAAGTAGCTTCCTAGTATCTTGCACAGATAATCCGGAACCTTCATTTTATGTAACGCCACAGCAATGGCTTCCCAGCTTGCACTGTTAAAGGCGTTTCTCACATCTATCGTCACGACAGCACAGTAACGGTTACCTCTACGTTTTTTGTCCTTGCTTTGTCGGCTGTGTCAATCACTGTTTTGATGGCATCTACCGTTGACTTTCCTTTCCGGAATCCATACTGCCACTCCGACAGTCCACGCTCTCCCTCAGTGAACGCCATCAGTCTATTGAGGATGATCCTCTCCAACAGCTTTCCGAGTGTGTCAAGCAAACATATCGGCCGAAACGAGCCTGGTTCACCGGGGGGCTTACCCGGTTTCGGTAGCAGAACCAGTTTTTGCCTTTTCCACTGTGCTGGGAAATGTCCCTCATCTAAGCAGATCTGGAGTGATGTCCGGAACATATCTGGGTTGGCCGTGATAGCAGCTTTCAACGCTACGTTGGGGATACCATCAGGGCCAGGCGCTTTCTTCGGCTTCATTTTCTTGGCCGCCTCTATGAGCTCCTCATTGGTAATGATTGCTCTTTCTTCACCTTCCTGGCCATACGGTGTCGGTGGCCAGACCGTTGGCGCGTGTTGTGGGAACAACCCGTCGACGATAATCTGCAACTTCTCTGGGCATGTTTCAGCGGGTATGGCTGGACCACTGATCTTGGCCATCGCCACCCTGTATGCATCTCCCCACGGATTTGCATTGGCATCGCGACACAACTCCTTGAAGCACGTTCTCTTGCTCAGCGAAATTTCTCTTTTCAGATCGGCTTTCGCCGCCCTCAATGTTACTCTTCGCTCTTCCCTCTCACCATCGGTTTTGGCTCTTTGCATCCGTCTCCTGGCTTGGAGACATCTTTTGCGGAGGTTGCCAAGTGTCTCATTCCACCAGTATACCGGACGACGTCTGTATTTCGGCTCGACCTTCCGTGGCATGGCAATGTCGCATGCTCGTACCATCGCAGCCGTTAACTCCTCCGATCTCAAGTTCAGAACCTGCTCTTCTCTTCTGAGGGCTTCCACGAAAAGCTCTTCGTTAAAACGTTTCGTTTTCCACATCTGCTCATGAGGTGTACTCGCTCTCTGTGAGCATTGTGTTCTTCCACCAATTCTATACCGGACCTCCTGATGATCGCTATGAGTGTACCCATCGCAGACTCTCCAGTTCAGGCCTCCCGTCAACACAGGACTACAGAAAGTGATGTCGATTATTGATTCCCGGCCATCTCTACGGTAGGTGCTGGTTGTTCCTTCGTTACCCAAGTCTACGTCCAGCCTTGCCAGCGCTTCTAGTAGACTACGCCCTCTTGGGTTGGTGAGACGGCTGCCCCACTCAACTGCCCAAGCATTGAAGTCGCCAGCGATGACGACTGGTCTCCGGTCGGCTAGCTTATCGGTTAGCTCGTCCAGCATCTCGTTGAACTGGTCCAATGTCCAGCGGGGGGGTGCGTAGCAGCTACACACGTACACATCGTTAAGCTTTGCAATAACGAAGCCTTCGTCCGCCTGGAACACTATTTCCTGGATAGGATACCTCCCCATCGTCCAGATTGCCGCTGTCTTCGCCTTATCAGCGATCCAGTTACCGTTTCCAGCTGGTACTCGATACGGCTCGGCAAGGATAGCTACGTCGCACTTCGATTCCGATACGGACTTCCACAGCAGCTGTTGCGCTGTGTCACAGTGGTTGAGGTTTAGCTGAGTTACCTCCACTGCGGTTTAGAATTTCTCGCTTGCTTGAAGGCCGGACACTTAGGGCCTCCCGTCGCGTGTCTGTTGCGACTTTTGTCCTTGCAGATCAGGCACCTTTGCTTATTGTTGCAATCTTGCGCCTTGTGACCTTCGTCGCCACACCATCTACAGAGCTTACTTCTGTCTGGTCCTTCGCAGTTCCGTGCCAGGTGGCCGTATTCCAGGCACCTGTAGCATCCCTCCGGTCTCTGGGAGATCTTCAGTGGACATACTGAACAACCGACTCGAATTTTCCCGACTTCCAGCGCTTTGTTGGCTGCGTCTACTGGGAGCTTTATGGACGCCGCCTGTGTACCAAGCGGTGCTCTTCTTAGCCGTACTGTCATCTGCACCGTTTCCAGATCGCACTGCTCCTTTATGGCGGTCCTCACTTCCTCTTCGGTGGTGATCCAATCCAGATCCCGCAATTGGAGTGTCACTTCAGGGCACATGGCTTTCACCTGCACCTTTTCGCCCATGACTCTCTCGGTTAGCTCTATGTATGTCGAGCTTTTGTTCACCGAGTCTTTTTTTAGCTCGATGAGCATGTCTCCCGTCTGGGTGCGTCTGATCTTCTGAACGTCGGCACTAAACTCCTTTAGTTGAGGGTCCGTCCTCATGGCCCGCAAGACTTCAGCATAAGTGTCCTCGCTAGTTTTGACGACAACAGCTTCGCATTTTGCCTTCTTCCTGATTGGCCTTTGCTTTCTGGCACTCTCCTGTTTGCCTCTCTTCTTCTTGTTCCGGACCTCTTGCCATGGGATATCGCCAGGTCCCCCTCTGAGCACTTCATCCGCCGGTTTTGGATTTACGTTTTTCGGCTTCTTGGATACAGCCTGTCTTTCGTCTCCTGGTGACGACCTATGTCTTTTGGGGGTGAAACTTGGCGTAGTTCCTATTCCCGCTGACCTTTCTTTCCCCTTGCTGTCTTTCCGAGGGGCTATGCCGGTTTTTTCCGGCTGCACTACCGCAGCTGCCAGGGCCTTTTTGGTCGCCGCTAACTCGGTTTCAACAGCTTCAATCCTCTGCATCACTTTCCTCCAGTCCTTGACGGCGGATCCGAGGGTTCCTTGAATCCTTGCCACGAGGTCCTTAATGTCTTTGTGCACGTTGTGCCTCTTATCGACGAATTCCCGAAGCTCATCTACGACGGTTTTCGCCGCTTCCACCTTCGATTGCCTCGGGGGTAACTTCCACGCACTTTGCAGCTGATGTTGCTGCTGTCTCTCACGCTGCTCCTGCTCACTTTGCGACTTATCCCGCCGCTCCTGTTCACGTGTTCGCTGCTCGTGCAGTTCATCTTCGCTCTGCTGGTGTTCCAGCTGCTGCTGTTCCAGCTCCTGCTGTTGGCATTGCTTCGGTGGCGACCTCGGCAAGCCACTTTTTGCGAACGGATTCGCTGTTTCACCTACGTTCATGTTGTTAACTTCCATGCTTAAGGGTCCCCCCTCCAAGCCGCTATCTCCACCCGTCGTAAGTAGTCGTCCTTGTGATCCCATGGGTACCTTTGCTTGCAGTGAGGTCCACGCGAGGGCTGACACGGTCCTTCATGGGGTACCGGGTTCAGAGCCAGATCGACGCTAGTCAGGAATATCCATCTGAGCCTACTTCCACCAGCTAAGGTGGCGAGCTTTGAACGTACTAGGAGGCCTGCCACGGTTTTAACGGGACGGGGGCAACCGTTCCATTAGCCCACCTGCCGTTTCAGAATAGTGTCACCCATTCTTACTAAGGAAGTGGAATAGAGCGATTGTCAGCTCTATAACGTCGTCAGAGCCGTAGCGTGGGTTCATGGCGCCCTTGGCGAACTTCCATTTAAGCGCCTCTCAATCAAAACTGTACACATCTATTTAACATGGTGAGAGTTAACGTGAACTATATCATTAGAATTCATTAGAAAAGAATCGTAGGATGCTAGAAATTTAGAACATATTTGATTATTGAGTTAATTCCTGCTGGACAAAACGCAAATTCTTTTATCTATTAGGGCAGATTGCCAACTATTGCACAGACTAAAACGTGCCAATTATTGAACAACCCGTGTATTCCTTATGGATGTGCAATAATTGGAGTATTTTTAGTCTATGCTATATTTTGCTATTTATCCTAAATGTTATTTGAAAAATTCCCAAGAATATTACAATTTATATAATAAGAAACAAATATGAAAAATCGGTGTTCTAACAATTTTTTGGTGCCAATTTTAGTAAAATGTTTATTTGAAGAAAAATTCTTCTAAACATTTTAAAAATATTGATTAAAAAAAATAAAAGCTTCTTTATCCGATATTTATATCATATGACACTAATAGTACAACCTTGAAAAAAAAACCAAAGCCATACGCTTATGTGTTACACTTTTCACCACACTGCTGCCGTATAAGGCTTGCGAGCTTTTCTTAACAGTGTTGTACAAAATACAACAGCACGACTACTGAAGTGTTAAAAACGTAAATAAAAAAAAATCATTTTTCATAAAAAAAATTAGTGCTAAAAAGATTTTTTTTCAATTCACGTTGTCTTGGCCAAGACATTTTCATAAAGTATCATTTAAAAAAGTAATTTTAAATGAATTTTTAAGGAAAGGTACGATGGGTTACGTCATCTATAGCTTTCTGAAAACCAAAATGAGTATATCAATCCTACTGATTCCATTTTTTTTTTGTAAAATCAAATGGCTATCAGCTAGCGTACAATATTTTTAGGTGTTATTAAAAATGTACCACTGATTTGGGAAGAATAATTCGCAGAATGCTGTGCGGATTTGGCCGGAGTTAAATTCTTAGAAAACCACACCCTGGATTGAATATGTCATCAAGATGTTTTAAAAAGTTCAAAAGTGTCGGTGAACCGCAAAGCGTTCTATCATAACCACACATAGTTTATATAGAAGACCTTGATTATTTGAGAATCTCGACAATTTTTTGGTTGAATCCAGTCAAATACTATGTTAGATTCATGCTCAGTATTTCATGAAAATTTCTTTCAGGATCCATATTGTGATTCATAGAGATTGTGTTTGAATTCAATATGTATTTTCAAACTTTACCATTTGTGTCACGCGTGTTGGCGCCCCCTTAAGGCTGGCGCCCTTGGCGGGTGCCAACCTGGCCAACCGCACGCTACGGCACTGAACGTCGTGTTGATACAGTCCTTGACCTTGTCCTTGTCCTTGCAGCCAGTATGCCGTAATTAGGATCTTACTGGCATCGATCCTAATGTGCCGGTTGGCACTCCAATGGTTGGGCTAAGGCACTTTGAAAGCGGTACCAGGTCGCTTGTTCAGGGTTACTTACAGATATGTGGTTTTTTGTAGAGATTCACCAGAGCCCACTGATGAACCCCCGCCACATCCTAGGTAGACCGTGCTTGAGCCCCTGGTCAGATGGACCAGACGCTCGGCCACCTCCCGAAGGAAGTACCAAAGGTGGTATTCCATACGGCTGTATGTATGAGTTTCGCTTGGAAAGGGTAAAAATCCCAAGCTTCCACCTGGCACCTCCTCACTCTAGCTGATGTCAGAAGGACAACAGTGCCCAGGTTGCACTACCAGCTAAGTACGCAACCCTTAGCTGGCGGTCTTTGTCATCGTTAGACCCGTGGAAGCGTGAGGTAGGGGCTTGTGAGGACCAGAGCTATGTTGGACGCTCCTTCCTGGTTGTCGACTCACCATTTTGCAACCCACCCGTGTGTGTATGTGTGTGTGTGTGTGTGTGTGTGTGTGTGTGTGTGTGTGTGTGTGTGTGTGTGTGTGTGTGTGTGTGTGTGTGTGTGTGTGTGTGTGTGTGTGTGTGTGTGTGTGTGTGTGTGTGTGTGTGTGTGTGTGTGTGTGTGTGTGTGTGTGTGTGTGTGTGTGTGTGTGTGTGTGTGTGTGTGTGTGTGTGTGTGTGTGTGTGTGTGTGTGTGTGTGTGTGTGTGTGTGTGTGTGTGTGTGTTACAAAAAATGTCACTCAATTATCTCAGCCGTTTGTCAACCGATTTAAACACTTTTAGCTCTGAAAGAAAGCTACAACATTCCCATAGAACGCTATTGAATTTCATTGCGATCGGACATTTCGTTACAGAGTTATGATTCAAACAGTATCGTGAAGTACTAGAAAAAGCATATTCTAATATTTTCAACTGTCTGCATTTTGATCGATATCTCAGCCATTTTTGAACCGATTTAAGTTCTTTTATCGGCTAATGAAAGCTCTGACATTCAATGATAAGCCTTCAAATTTTCATTGAAATCGGATTACTAGTTTCAGAGATATCATTGGAAGAATTTTCTAAAGTACTGGAAAAAAAATTCTCTGAAATATTCATTTTTTTACATTTTGATCAATTTCTCAGCTATTTTTAATCCAATTTCAGCTCTTTTTTCGTCGATTGAAAGCTCGGATATCATTCACAATCATATTGCAATCGAATTATAAATTACAGAGATAAAAATCATTATTTTCAAAAATCTCTAAAATTCCCCTTTTTACCCTTCTTACAACCATAAGAAGGGTATAAAGATCGCTTGAAAAAACCGACTTTTGATCCGAGGCCCGGAGGGCCAAGTCTCATATACCAATCGATAGAGCTCGACGAACTGAGCACATGTCCGTGTGTGTGTATGTGTGTGTGTATGTGTGTGTGTATGTGTGTGCGTATGTGTTTTGTTTTTTCATGCATCTCTAGGAGTTAAAAAATCTTCTCAAGACTGGCCTGTATTTGTTCATGCTCATGCCACAGTGTATGGTTTGGCACTGTGTGGGATTCGCAATGGGGCGCCTACCCACTAAAAAACAGTCTCCTAGGTACACCGTCACCGTAAAGAATTCTTCTCCGGCACCACCTTGCGGTATTACTTCGAAGAAGAGGCGACACATGCTACGCGCACCCTTCATTAAGCCCTTCGGCTCCATCATTAATTTGTTAGTTCCTAATCCATGCCATGCTGAGCCCTTCGGCTCCCATTAATAATTTGTTAGTATTCCTAGTTTGTGATCTAAACATGCCATATTCAGCCATTCGGCTCACGATACCATGGGTGCCAGAAACTCCCTGACGAAGGAAGTTCTCTCGGTGCTGGACGCATGCCATTTAGCACTCCAGGTTCTCGCGCACTATTCGGATAGTCCCCGGCGGTGAATCTACCCTACCCCGACGAAGACTTCCCCGGAGGTGGAAGTTCTTCCGGTACCGATGCTGCCCGGATAGGTGCCAAGGTCGATCCTGCGATTCCGGTTGGTGGATGACTTCCGATTCACAGGTGCCCTGACGACCAATTTGGCAAGACAATTTACACCGTCTTCAGCTCAAGGCTGCACAGACTGAACAATCACAAACATTAGGCAACGGACAACACGAAACACCCAGTAGCCCAATGATGAATTTTTCGTTTGACGAAAAGTTTCCACCGACTGGAGTGGGAATCGAACCCACACTTCATGGCACAATATGCCTAAACGACTGACGCCGCTAACCGCACGGCCACGAAGCCTACAATTTCCGGGGCTTTTCCACGATCTACTCGGTCTTGTCCCCGACGGTGGATCAAGCTTACCTACCGGTTGGGTGCCGAGGTCGGTTCGGCGATTCCGGTTGGAGACTGACTTCCGGTTCACCGGCTTGTTCCTCCCTCCACTTCCGCTGAAGCAATGACATTATTTTCGTCACCGCCATGTTCACCGCGTTCCACATCACCTCATCGCTACACATTCTATCCACTACGTTGTCTACGGTTACGTCAGCACCGCAGACCGCTGTCATCTCGCTACGTTCCGCAGCAAAACGTGGACACTCGAAAATGACGTGTTCCGGCGACTCCTCTACGACTGGGCACTCAGCGCAGAGCGGCGACTCTGCGTGGCCGAACCTGTGCAGATATTTCTTGAAGCAGCCGTGACCTGACAAGAACTGCGTCAAGTGGAAGTTGACTTCTCCATGGGATCTGCTCACCCATTTCGCCAGATTTGGAATAAGGCGATAAGTCCACCTTCCCTTCTCAGCGGTATCCCACTCGCGTTGCCATTTCACCATCGTGTCGGCTCGGGCAATCTTCCGGGCTCCTCTAGTACTACTAGCTTCGTAGCACTCCTTATCCTCTTCCAAAACGTAGCCGATAGGGACCATTCCGGCAATCACGCATACTGCCTCCGAAGATATGGTTCGGTAGGCACTCGCTACCCGCATGGCCATCAGCCTATACGTGCTGCTAAGCTTGACTCGGTTCCTCTTCGTCTTCATTGCGGTTCCCCACGCCGGGCTAGCGTACCTCAGGATCGACGTAGCCACGCTAGACAATAGCCTCCGCTTACTGCTGCAAATCGCCGAGTTATTCGGCATGATCCTGGACAGCGCCGTGACTGCCCTTGCTGCTTTCTCGCACGCGTAATCGACATGGCAGTTGAAGTTCAGCCGATTGTCGATCATTACGCCGAGGTGTTTTAGCTCCCGCTTTGAGGCTATGGTGTGTTCTCCCACTGTAATCTCAGCCTTCTGCACCACTTTTCGATTGCTGATAAGCAACAGCTCCGTTTTTTGGTGGGCTATCACCAGTTTCTTCTCGTACATCCAGTTTTCGACTGCGTCCACTGCTTCTGTAACGAGAACCTCCACCCTTTCCAGTGAGTCACCAATGACCACAAGCGTGATGTCGTCTGCAAATCCAACGATTTTGACGCCTGTTGGCAGCCTAAGCGTCAGCACTCCGTCGTACATAGCATTCCACAACGTTGGACCCAGGATAGAGCCCTGTGGAACTCCCGCATTTACCGACCTCGTCTTCTGTCCTTCGCTAGTGCTGTAGCTCAAGACCCGGTTTTCAAAGTAGCTTCCTAGTATCTTGCACAGATAATCCGGAACCTTCATTTTATGTAACGCCACAGCAATGGCTTCCCAGCTTGCACTGTTAAAGGCGTTTCTCACATCTATCGTCACGACAGCACAGTAACGGTTACCTCTACGTTTTTTTGTCCTTGCTTTGTCGGCTGTGTCAATCAAAAAATGTCACTCAATTATCTCAGCCGTTTGTCAACCGATTTAAACACTTTTAGCTCTAAAAGAAAGCTACAATTCCCATAGAACGCTATTGAATTTCATTACGATCGGACATTTCGTTACAGAGTTATGATTCAAACAGTATCGTGAAGTACTAGAAAAAGCATATTCTAATATTTTCAACTGTCTGCATTTTGATCGATATCTCAGCCATTTTTGAACCGATTTAAGTTCTTTTATCGGCTAATGAAAGCTCTGACATTCAATGATAAGCCTTCAAATTTTCATTGAAATCGGATTACTAGTTTCAGAGATATCATTGGAAGAATTTTCTAAAGTACTGAAAAAAAAAAATTTCTCTGAAATATTCATTTTTTTACATTTTGATCAATTTCTCAGCTATTTTTTAATCCAATTTCAGCTCTTTTTTCGTCGATTGAAAGCTCGGATATCATTCACAATCATATTGCAATCGAATTATAAATTACAGAGATAAAAATCATTATTTTCAAAAATCTCTAAAATTCCCCTTTTTTACCCTTCTTACAACCATAAGAAGGGTATAAAGATCGCTTGAAAAACCGACTTTTGATCCGAGGCCCGGAGGGCCAAGTCTCATATACCAATCGATAGAGCTCGACGAACTGAGCACATGTCCGTGTGTGTGTATGTGTGTGTGTATGTGTGTGTGTGTATGTGTGTGCGTATGTGTGTGTTTTTTTTTTTTTTTTTTTTGAAGGTGGTAAATTACATTTACGAACTAACCCAGCGTTTCACGTTCGATATGGAGGCTAGTCATATCGAATTCGTCCATCGTGCGCCAGAGTGTCGGACTCTTTTATACCGACTAAAGTCCACCTTCGCCCACGAGCCATTCCCCCCGGAACTGCCTCTTGGCATTACTTCATGGGGGAGGCTATTGTGCTAACCATTGCACTGCTCCTTGCTTCTTACGCTCCTGTACTTCCCTTGCTCTCTTCGTACTGCTGGCATCACGCCAGGGCCATGTTTCTACTGCCGCTTCTGTCATTGCTACGCTTCGTTGCTCTACTGCGACGTGTTTGGGGCTGGCATCTCGCCAGAGCCCTGCGCAACTTTTGCGCCTGCTGCTAATCCGCCGATTCTCGAGTTCTCCAGGTTGGACCAGTTGGATGCCGAGGTCGGTCCAGCGATTCCGGTTGGAGGGTAGCTTCCGGTTCACTGGCGCCCCGACGACCTGGTGGTTGTCACGATCGCTACTCGGCATAGTCCCCGACGGTGGATCTAGCCTACTCCAGCGGAGAGTTCCTAACGTAGGAATGTCTCCCGAAACCGTTAACGTTACGCTTTTGTTCCCGCTTCACTGCTGCTGACCGGTGAAGTGCCGAGGTCGATCCAGCGATTCCGGTTGGAGGATGGCTTCCGGTTCACTGGTGCCCCGACGACTTAAGCCGGTGACTCGCTACGGACTACTCAGAATAGTCCCCGACGGTGGATCTATCCTACTCCGACGAAGATTTCCCCGACGTCGGAAGATCTCCCGAACCGATGCTTTCCGGGCTGATGCCGAGGTCGGTTCTGCGATTCCGGTGGAGAGAAACTTCCGGTTCACAGGTGCCTCGACGACCATTTGCCGGTGCAACTACGCGTTCTACTCAGTTAGTCCCCCGACGGTGAACTTAACCTACTCCGAAGCTGACCGGGCAGATGCCGAGGTCGGCCCTGCGATTCCGGTGGAGGGAAACTTCCGGTTCACAGGCGCCCCGACGACCATTTGCCGGAGCTGTTTCGCGATCTACTCGGCTAGTCCCCGGCGGAAGGACATAGCCTACTCCGACGCGATGTTGGTCGGTAAGTGCCGAGGTCGGTCCTGCAATTCCGGTTGGAGGATGACTTCCGGTTTGCAGGCGCCTCGACGACTTATTACCGATATTACGCTACTCCCGCTCTACTCGGTCTAGTCCCCGGCGGAGGATCTAGCCTACTCCGGTCGCGCCCGTAGGTCTCCTTCATATGCTCGCTTCAACAGGCTGGTTTGTCAAGCGCCAAGGTCGGTCCGCCGATTCCGGCTGCCCCGACGATTCAGAGCCATGTGCTGTCCGCTGTGTTGAGTTCCGCTGCTCCTCTCGCCATCTTCGTTGTAAAAGAGACATCATCTGAACGATAGTCGTGTTTACCGCGTCCCATTTCTCTTCGTCGGCACACATTCGTTGGACGATATTGTGCACATTAACGTCATTGCCGGCGACGGATGTCATCTCGGCTCGCTCATGCTCGAAGCGTGGACATTCGAAGACCACGTGCTCAGGGGTTTCGTCAGCATCGCCGCACCCGGTGCATAACGGCGATCTTGCGTGTCCAAACCTATTGAGTATTTCTTGAAACAGCCATGACCAGACAAAAACTGCGTCAAGTGGAAATTCACTTCTCCGTGTTTTCTGTTTACCCACGTCGACAGGCACGGAATTAGACGGTGGGTCCATCTACCGTTCTCAGCGCTATCCCACTGCTGTTGCCATTTCCTCATGGTTTCATCCCGGGCTCTTTTCCGAATTCCCCGCGTGCTTCGGTCCCTGTAGCACTCGCTGTCCTCTCGAGTTGAAGGCTTATAGGGATCAATCCCGCAATCACACAGACTGCCTCCGATGAAATCGTTACGATACGCGCTCGCCCACACGCATGGCCATCAGTCTGAACGCACTGTTCAGCCGGGAGCGGTTCCTCTTCGTCTGCAGTGCTGTCACCCACACGGGGCCAGCGTATCTGAGTACCGACGTCGACACGCTCGCCAGTAGTCGCTTCTTGCTGCTGCTGATCGCTGAGTTGTTGGGCATGATCCGGGATAGAGCTGATATCACCTTCACGGCCCTCTCACATGTATAATCGACATGGCTGTTGAAGCTCAGCCGATCATCGATCATCACTCCTAGGTGTCTGACTTCCCGCTTTGAGTCGATGGTACACTGTCCAACCGAGATTCTCGCCTTCTGCACTGCCTTTCGGTTGCTTATCATCACAACTTCGGTTTTGTGATGGGCTAACACAAGCTTCTTCCCTCGCATCCATTCTTCCACGGCGTCTACTGCTTCGGTAGCAAGTATCTCTACTTCCTCTAGTGATTCGCCGATGACTACGAGCACCACGTCATCCGCGAAGCCGACGATCTTCACACCCCGGGGGAAGCTCAGCTTCAACACTCCATCATACATAGCGTTCCAGAGAGTCGGGCCAAGAATAGAACCCTGTGGGACGCCCGCTGTGACTGTCGTGCACCTTTTCCCAGCGTCTGTTCATAGATCAGTGTACGATTTTGAAAGTAGCTCCTCAAAATCTTACAAGGTACTCGGGAACCTCCAATCTGTGCAGCGATTCGGCGATCGCAGCCCAACTGGCACTGTTGAGGCATTTTTTTACGTCTAGAGTGACCACACCCGCAGTACCGATTTCCTCTCCTCTTTTGCTTCCGCGCCGTCTCCATAGCTTCCACGACCGTTCGGATGGCATCAATGGTGGATCTACCCTTCCGAAAGCCGAACTGCATGTCGCACAGGCCGTTTTCTCCCTCCGTGTATTTCGTAAGCCTGTTTAGGATTACTCGCTCCAGCACTTTGCCAACTGTGGTCCAGCAGACATATCGGTCTATATGCTGAAGGATCTCCAGGAGGCTTGCCTGGTTTAGGCAGCAACACCAGCTTTTGTCGCTTCCAAATGTCGGGGAAGTTACCCTCCCAATACATTTTTGCAGCACGGTCCTGAACATATCCGGGTTTTCTTGGATTGCTGCTTCAGAGCTACGTTGGGGATACCGTCTGGTCCCGGAGCCTTCCTGGTTTTTAAGGCTTTTGCCACCGCGATCAGCTCATCGTTCGTTACCTGGCTTCTTCTTCGTCGTTCTCTTGTGCTCCGTAAGGTGTGGACGGCCAGCTCGTCGGTTCGTGCCGGGGGAACAGCACTTCAATGATGATCTTCATCTTCTCCGGACACCTATCGGGTGTACAGCTGGGCCCCTCAACTTCGCCATTGCAACTCTGTAGGCGTCACCCCACGGGTTTGAATTGGCGTTGCGGACAGAGCTCCTCAGACAGGCTTTCTTGCTGAGCCGGATTTCCCTGTTGAGAGCGGTTTTTGTCGCCTTGTACGCTGGTCTTCGATCTGCTCTTTCAGCGTCGTTGCGGGCTCTCTGCATCATTCTCCTAGCCCGAAAGCAGCTTGTACGCAGATCGGCAATCGTCGAGTTCCACCAATAAGCTGGGCGGTGACCATGTCGCGGTTTACCTTCCCTCTGCATGTTGCATCGCACGCTCGTGCTAATGCCGCTGTCAACTCATTCGCAGTAAAGTGCTGAGCATTGCGCTCCAGTCTCAACGCTTCAACAAACACCTCCTTGTCAAACTGCGACGTTTTCCACCTTCGCTCCTTTGATGGAATCGCACGCACTTCCAACTGCTGTCCGCTACCAATATTGTATCGAAGCGCTTGGTGGTCACTGTGCGTATACTCCTCACTCACTCGCCAGTTCAAACTTCCTGACAGCCCAGGGCTACAGAAAGTTACGTCAATAATTGACTCTCGACCATCCCGACGGTATGTGCTGGTGGTACCATCGTTGGCGACATCGACGTTTAGCCTTGCCAAGGCCTCCAGTAGACTGCTCCCTCTTGAGTTGGTGAAGCGACTGCCCCATTTCTATGGCCACGCGTTTTGAAATCGCCGGCTATTGACGACTGGTCTGCGGTCTGTGAGCTCTTCCGTCAGCTTGTCGAGCATTCTCGTTGAACTGGTCAATAGACCATCGCGGGGGTGCGTAGCAGCTACAGAAGAAGACTCCGTTAATTTTGGCTATAACAAAGCCTTCATCTGCACGATGTACCACTTCCTGGAAAGGATATCTTCCCACCGTCCATATCGCCACTGATTTTGCGTTGTCTGCTATCCAGTTCCCATCGCCGGCCGGGACACGGTATGGCTCCGAGATGATAGCCACATCGCACTTGTACTCCGCCACAGATTGCCTCAGCAAGTGTTGTGCTGTGTCACAGTGGTTGAGGTAATTTGAAATTACCTCCACTGTGGTTTGGTAGCAGTCGCCTTTATGAAGGCCGGGCATCGCAGGCCTCCTGTAACGTGGTTGTTATTCTCTCCGTTAGCGCAGATCATGCACTTTGGAGGCTTCCGGCAGGCTTGTGCCTTGTGGCCTTCTTCTCCGCACCTTCTGCATAAATTACCTCTGTCAGGCCCCCTTGCAGAATCTAGCAAGATGGCCGTACTCGTGGCATCTATAGCACGCTTCCGGTTTCTGAGAGACGCTCAGTGGACATACCGACCAGCCTACTTTAATCTTCTCCGTTTTTAGTGCCTTGACGGCCGCTTCAATCGGAAGCCTAATTGATGCTATTAGCATTCCGGATGGCCCCTTCCTTATGCGGATCTGCATCTGCACTTCCCTAGCTTGCACTGCTCTTTCATGGCAACCCTTACATCGTCGTCCGTAGAGATTGTGTCCAAGTTCTTGCATTCAAGGACTGCCTCCGGACACACGGCTCTCACTTCTACCGTATTACCCATGGCTTTCTCGGCGAGCTCTTTGTAGGAAGAGCTGCTGGCCATCGGGTCTCGTTTTAGCTCCAGGATCATATCTCCGGTGCGGGTGCGCCTGACTTTCCGCACGTCTGACCCCAGCTGTTCGAGCTCCGGGTTTGTCCGCATTGCACGGAGAACCTTCTCGTACGAGTCATCGCTTGCCTTGACTATAAGCGCCTCGCCTCTCTTCCGGCCCTTGAAGAGGTTTTGTTTTCGGACCTGCCTCTTGGTTTTCGTCTTCCGATTTTTTGCCTTGACGATTTCCCATGGGGTATCGTTGCCGTTCCTTGGTGGTTGCTGCGTTTCGCTGGGCCTGACTCGTTGACGCGAGTGTCCTTATGTTTTTTTGGAACCACCCGGTCTTGCATCTCCTGGTGATGCTCTTGGCCTCTTCGGTGTGCAGGGCACGCTCTCCGTCCTCTGGGATTTGTCCCTCTTTGCGTTGGTTTCCCTCGCAAAAGTAATTGGCACCGGCGTTTGTTGAATTCGGCACTTGCCTTATTTCTAAGGCAGTCTTGGCCGCCGATACTCCTTCTCAGTCGATTCCCACTTTCTGTGGCAACGGCCGTCCATTTCCTTGACAGCTAGTCCAAGGGTTCTTGGTCTTCAACACCAAAGTCTTGATGTCTTTGTGCCACATTACTTCTTTTATCGACGGAACTCGTGCAATTCGTCACCAGTTTCTTGGCTGCAAACCTCTCGGTAGCTTTGCACCTTCGACCATGCCACTGAACCTGAAGGCCTGTTTGCTGCGATGCTGAAGCTGTTTGCTGGCTGCTCTCGAGGCTGCTGCTGCTGCTGCTGCCTGTTGAAGCTGGGCCGCTGGTATCTGGCTGCTCCTACCTTGATTTGCGCTGCTGCGCTGCCCTAGCGTGCGATGGTGGTGACCGTTACTATAAGCCACCTTTGGCGAAAGAGGCGTTCGCCGCGCCTTCTTCGATTTCAATTATACTCTCTTACCATGTCTTCAGAGGTCCCCCTCGGGCCGCATCTTTTCCCGCCGTACGTAAGTCGCCTTGTCATGATCCCATGGTTATCTTTGCAAGCACGGGGAGGCATTGCAATGGGCTTGACACGATCCCTTATGAGAATCGTGTTCAGAGCCGGATCGGCGTAGATCGGGGTTTAGTCATCCGAGCCTAGTACTCATCACTTAAGATGGACGGGATCCGAACGTATCCAGAGGCCTGCCAAGGTTTTACCGGGACGGGGGCAATCGCACCATTAGCCTATCGCCGTTTCAAGTGGTATCACCCATCCTTACTCGGGGAATAGAATAACACGACTGTCAGCTCTGTGTCGCAATGTGGTGTGTAATCCGTAATCCGTGTCCTGTCCGTTGTTCTGCGCCGTGACCAGTATACCATAATCAGGATTTTACTGGCATCCATCCTGATGTGCCGGTTGGCACTCCAGAGGGCTAAGGTACTTTGAAAGCGGTACCAGGTCGCTTGTTCAGGGTTACTTGCAGATATGTGGTTTTTTGTAGAGATTCACCAGAGCCCACTGATGAACCCCCGCCACATCCTAGGTAGACCATGCTTGAGCCCCTGGTCAGATGGACCAGACGCTCGCCACCTCCCGAAGGAAGTACTAAAGGTGGTATTCCATACGGCTGTATGTACGAGTTTCGCTTGGAAAGGTAAAAATCCCAAGCTCCCACCTGGCACCCCCTCACTCTAAGCTGATGTCAGAAGACAACAGGCCCAGTTGCACTACCAGCTAAGTACGCAACCCTTAGCTGGCGGTCTTTGTCATCGTTAGACCCGTGGAAGCGTGAGGTAGGGGCTTGTGTGCGTATGTGTGTATGTGTGTGTATGTGTGTGTGTGTGTGTTACAAAAAATGTCACTCAATTATCTCAGCCGTTTGTCAACCGATTTAAACACTTTAGCTCTAAAAGAAAGCTACAACATTCTCATAGAACGCTATTGAATTTCATTACGATCGGACATTTCGTTACAGAGTTATGATTCAAACAGTATCGTGAAGTACTAAAAAGCGTATTCTAATATTTTCAACTGTCTGCATTTTGATCGATATCTCAGCCTTTTTGAACCGATTTAAGTTCTTTATCGGCTAATGAAAGCTCTGACATTCAATGATAAGCCTTCAAATTTTCATTGAAATCGGATTACTAGTTTCAGAGATATCATTGAAGAATTTTCTAAAGTACTGGAAAAAACATTTCTCTGAAATATCATTTTTTTACATTTTGATCAATTTCTCAGCTATTTTTAATCCAATTTCAGCTTTTTTTCGTCGATTGAAAGCTCGGATATCATTCACATCATATTGCAATCGAATTATAAATTACAGAGAAAAAATCATTATTTTCAAAAATCTCTAAAATTCCCCTTTTTTTAACTTAAACTTGCACATATATCTTAAAAAAAATCGCTGGCAAAATCATTTTAGGACATCAATTTTTCATTTTTCGATATTATTTTACAGGATGGCAACATGGGTTTATAGACCCTCTTAAACTATGATAATAAGCGTATGAAAACTAATAAAGTTCGATATCCGCCTTTCGACGTGCAGTTTCCTGGATTTTCGCAAACCATTAAACTATTAGGGCAGATAGAACATAGTCACAACATCCTAAAGTTTAGTTATACACTGGGGATTCGCTGGTTGGAACACGACTGCCTTCCATCTAGCGAATCCGACCCGTTAGTAGGAAAGACTAACAGCTGGTGAAAATGCTCCACACGAACGCATCTGGACAGCAAATCGCCCCAAAACGCACATATACATACGCATTTGTTCTATATATGGAGACTTCAAAGCGACGATACTCAGACGTCAAGTCAGTTTGACATTTTCTGTTGACATTTGAGTGCTTTTAGTTGGAATATTTTCCAACCAGCGAACATCCAACCATCGAGTCATTCCATGTAGCGGAACCCCAGCGTGCGAATCCCCACTGTTCTGGTACAAGGTTCCAAATGAATGATGTATAATACTTATCTCATACCTGTATGGAAATGTAAGAAGGGTTCAGTCTCACCATCGGTGGATTAAGTCAGGTTTTTAAATATTATTTATGATTAAAATGTAATCTCCATTAGGCTGCAGATAAGCGATATTTTATTGCGCATTTATTTCACCACTGGACTATCGCAGAAGTTTTTACAAGTGCGGAAATGCTGATAAAGTGCGCGATTGCTTCAAATCGAGTTGGTGTTTTCAGCGGGGTTATTTCTCGAAGTCCAAATAATCCAGCTTTTTAAAAGCGCTAATGGCTGCCGCAAACAGCCTCGCTTTGTGGTAGGGATAAGTCGATTTGACGTTTGGCTTGGGTCGTTTTATATTGAACGGACCCAAGCCAAACGTCATATCGACTAATCCCTACCAGAAAGCGAGCCTATTTGCGGCAGCCATAAGCGCTCGTAAAAAGCTGGATAACCCCACTGAAGACATCAAAATGATTCGATGCAATCCCACACTTTTATTCGCATTTTCGCACTTATGAAGCCGCACTTCGCAGTCCAGTAGTGAAAAAATACACAATACATCCATGACCATCATCGTTGCAATCCGGAACATCATGGGATATGTGATTCTGTAGTGTGGGTGTGGTTATGTAGAGTCCCTTATACTCTCCATCAACAAAATCGGCAAAACAGCACACTCGAAGTTTCTGAAACAATTACAAACACATTACAAAATATAATATTCTGATTGCACGCATGAACTTTTGCACTTACCAGTATTTTTGACTTCAGCCCTCATTTATATTTCTAGCAGTAATTGTTCTGAGACAATTTCGGTAAACATCACCATCCAATCTGCACAGACTTAAGAACATTTTCACCCATTAATGAGTAAGCGCTCTGAATTTGAAAATGGGCATAGTTTACCATTAATGCAAATATTTGAAATACCCCTTATTTTGACAGCTCCATATCTGAGAAAAAAGTGGGTACTTTTTACACATTAAAGGGTACTGCCGAGTTTACAGTGTACCAGATTAAAGCTAAGTATGCTGTTTCGCTCAAGAAAAGTAAAAAATTTCTGCTCAAGAAATGTTCAAGAAATTTCCTACAGTGAGCTCCATTTGAATTGACATTTCTTTTCAACTGCATACTGTGATCAAAGAAAAATGCTTTTCTTGAGTATTTCTTGCAAGAAATTTTCCACGCATCGAGATAGGCGATTACTTTTCTGTTGAAGTGCTTACTTCGCTTAACGGCCTAACTGACAAATGTAAACAAACTGAGTTTTATTCACCTAACAGTTTATTTGATAAGGCTCCGTCCACAAATTAAGTAACGCTCTAGGGGAGGGGGGGGGAGTAGGCTTAAGCGTTAGGCACAAACAAAAAAAATGATTTTTCATACAAAAAGCGTTACGGAAGGGGGGGGGTCAACAATTTTCAATTTTAGCGTTACGTAATAAATGGATGCCACCTAAATTACAATCATACAATGCACATCTTTTCCTTAAAAATAACGTTTTACGCGAAATAGGTAAGAAAAACATAAAGGCGTTTGATATTCTCTTTCGATTCATAATCTGATGTCAATTGGGTACTAAAATATTTAACCCTAGATCGGTCGCATGCGTGTACTGAGTACACGCACCTTGAAAAAAGCTCGCTTTTCATACACAGCTCAAGCGAGGTGGCGCTGGCGGTGGTTGAATGCGCGCTCTTGAGTTAATGAGATCTTGTTTTTATTTAATGATACGAAAGAGCATGTTACTGCAACAATTTTAGTAATTTTTCCCGTTCAAATAACGGTTACATCATATTTAAACCACAGACAAACAGACGTCACACTCTCATCACTGCCCATCGACCACCTTTTTAACGGTCGATTCAAAAATTTGGTAGATGGCCAATCAACCACCCACAGCGCTCGCATCGTTTTTGTTCGTGTTTGACGTTTACACACTACCGCCACCTGTTGGTCCATCGGCCACCTACAGTGCTTTTAGCATTGGGCGTACATGTTTTCGCGACTATGATTTTGATTGCGATTTGTTCTAAGTGTTACGTCTGATTGTCTGTGTTTAAACATTAATTTAAAAATTGGGTCCATAAACGATCCTTGACACTTTTGATCATGTTTGACGTTCGGTTAATCGACAAAAACACCACAGGGCTTTTAGTTTTAACACTGGGGTTGTTCCTATCTGACATTTTGGAAGGGACACGGAAAGCAAAATATACCCAAAATTCAAGTTTAAGCCAAGGAATGTGACAAAATCTAAAAAAATGTTTTTTGGACTTAAACAAAAGAAAAACATTAAAAAAAATGAGTAAATATGTGTTTTTAGCCCAAACTTAAGCGTTTGGCATTAAAATCAGGACAGGCCTTTAGGACCCTATTTCGCCCATCTTCCCTCCCTGTGGTAATCGGCGCATTTGAGATTGAGTGTGACAACGGGGCGCATTTCAAACTGAGTGTGCAGAAGGGCGATAGTGATAAAGGTTCGTGTGAGAGAGCGCAGCAGAACGGCGAAGCTGATGTTAGTCAAACCAGAAGGACGAGTTCAAAAGGCGCAATCGCTGTTGGCAAACTGAAGAAGACGCAAATCCGAGGGGCGCAACACAGTTAAATTTTGATGAATGGCGCATGATGGATTTTTATTTATTTTAACATGATATTCATAATATGTAAATAAATTAAATGTTTTGCAACAAAAGTAATATTGTAATGCATCCTAAAAAAATGCATCATGCGATTAAATCGATCGGAAACATAATATAGAATTAAAATTACATCCTTTAAACTTCAAACCGATTTTACTGAGAATGTATTAGTCTTCACATTCGCATTAATTCTGACTCTGTATTGAAATATAGGCACAGACAAACAGACATCACACTCAATGAGCCTCTGCATGCTAGGCAAATATATTGCGCCACCATCATGTCACTGAAAATGTTTGTTTACGTCCAAAATTCAATTTTTCAACTCAAAAATTAGGTCATAATCAATAAATTATTGAACTATTTTCCATTGGCATAATCATTTCAACCCTTCATTTGCGATACGCGTGATTTTACAGCAAATTTAACCACTAAGGGCGATTTCTTCACCTTCGCTTAAGCCGTAAATCTCGTTTACTGATATGATTAAACTATCAGTGGGAGAATATTTTGGTGTGACAAAATTATTTAGGTGTGAGTATATTAGAGGGCAAAATCCTCAAAACCGTTCCGCTATCATTGCTTGTGGGCCTTATTTTGGCGCATTAGCCAACCGCTCTCAGCGCTGCCTACATTGAGTTACATCTTTTTGTATGAAAATTCTACTTATTTTGTATGAGCTGTAAGGCCCCAAGCACAATGTGAACGGCAACGCATCAATCCAGTGTTGACTAAATCCTTTTCAAAATTGACTTGACAAGTAGAGTGTAGTTCAAGATGGGCTTGCCGTTTTGCCGCTGTACACGCTGCCGCTCACATTGTGCTTGGGGCTTAACATTTTGAGAACATCCACCTTCAGCGTTATGAAATACACGGTCGTTTGCGAATACCCTTTAATGGGTAAAAATTTACCCATTTCCGCTAGAAGTGCCTCTCCACATTTAAAGAGTAAACACGGTTTACTCTTTAACGGGTAAAATCGGTTTCTGTCAATGAATGGGTATTTTTTTACCCTTTTTGTAAATCTAGCTCACGGCACAGAAAGGGTAAAAAATTTACCTTTTTTGTCAAAAAAAAAAGGGTAAAAAATTACCCTTTTTGCGATTAATAGATATAAATAATTATAACCTCAAATCATAACTCATGAAATAAAAAATATATATAAATCAAAATATTATTTTATTAACACAATTAATTTTATTAATACAATACGCTTGATAAATGTATTAATATATAAAGATATTTTGTTTCTGCACCAACAGCTACTTCCTTTCGACCAGCGACATGTCAGCTACAGGCAAGGTGGCAGAAACAACGAGACAACCTGAAAATTATGCGTGTTTCAAGATTTTATCTGTTAATCTGTATAAAGCTGTTTAAGTTCACAACTTACCAGTGAAGTGCTTTCATCGGTAAACACGTTGTATACTAAAAGTAAAACCTACAAACAATAAACTACCATTGTAACATATCCATTCGTATACTGCGTCGCACAGCTGCTTCAAATTACTATACATGATTTCCAACTATTTTTCACCCATAAATGAGTTTTAAACACCCATTTTTAAACTACAGTTGCTTTACTGTAATGGGTTTATTTACCCTTTTTACATTTCTGAATTTACCCGCTTTCTGACAGATATTGGTGCTATTCCAAAATGAGTATTTTTTTACCCATTAAAGGGTATTCGCAAACGACCGTGTATGTGAATGTTGTAAATGGGCCCTTTATCAAAAATGCGTGCATATCTGAGTAGTTTCGGATTACTGTGCGGGGCTAACACCGACGACTGCACGCTCTACAGCGCCACCATTCGCCGCTGGCGGCCGTTCCGCGAAACACTCGCTTCGGCTGTCCTTTTCAAAAAGCGCTGGCCGCCGACAGTCGAAAAACAAACGAACAACAGCAACAGCATCAAGAAGTCCGTCCGTGTAACAGAAAAAAGGTCGTCGCGTTCAAGTGCGGGAAGTGTTATTTTTTTTAGGGGGATATTCATTGTTTTTCCTGCGATTTCCGCGAAAAAAGTGCGTTAAGTGGTTTCTTCCGGCTGTTGGGAAGTGAGAAGTGATAAAAGTGATTTGATAAGTGCAGTGTTTGAAGGTTAAATTTGGGTTTTTAAGTTGGTCCTATTGAGCAGCGATTAAGCATGAATCGTGGAGGTAAGGAGACGCAATTTTTATTGCTGGCTTTGGTGCGGAAAAAAATCAGACGCTTGCTCGGAAAATAGTGTTGCTGATTGCTAATCAATGATTCTTATGTTTGTTTATTTCTTTTGCGCGGTTTGAACTGGAATTTGGCCGGCAGGAGTGGTTGAAACGAAAACTCCTTTGAAAGATGGCGGCGGGAGTTAGGCCGGGCGACGAAATCCGGTCGGAAAGTGAAGCGTCCGGCCCATTTCGACGATTCTCCGGATGCGAAGCGAATGGCGTCCCTGGACGAGGTGTCCCCAAGCGGAAAGAGGTTCCGGAGGCTGTGAAGAAGTCTGCCCGAAAAACGTTACTTAAGAATCAGCCGGAGGAATCTTCCCCGAAGAGGAACGGAGAACCGGCTGGGGAAGTGGTGAAGAAGTCCGCCAAAACGTTGAACAAGCAAGAGGCAAGAGAGGAAGAACCGGAGCCAACGCAGAGATCGTCTCGTAAGACTATGACGGTTGTGACCAGGGATGAATCTCCGGAACCGGAAGTGGCCAAGAAGTCTGCACGTAAGACTCTGCTCAAGTCGGCGGTTAAGAACTCAGCAGAACAGACACGGATACACCGAAGAAGGGACAAACCCGCGCCGGAAACCCGAAGAAATCCGCCAAAAGGCCGAACCAGAAAGAAACGCCGGCAGGTCCGGAATCTCCGCACGGGTCGCAAAATTAAGATTCCTGCCCATCTGAAGGAATTCGAGGACGTGGTCGTGGCAAGTCCTAAGAAGGAAGTCCCGGAAAAGCCATCAATGGCACGCAAATCTCTGGCGCGGTTGGCCTCGAGAAAGAGGAAGTTGTTCACCGAAGACCCCAGGAAAGGGAAGATCCCTGGCAGCGCCGAAAAAGGCACCGGAACCAGAACCTAAGGAAGTAAAGATCGAGCCAAAAACTCCTCGAGGGGAAAATCGACGCTTCGCTGGAAATCGTCGAACAGGACGACCCATTGGCGTTTCCCTCAAGTCCGGGAGGTAAAATCTCCCAGGAAAGATAAACAAGCGGCAAAGTCCCCGGTCAAGGCTCTCCAAAACGGTCGTCGATCCACTTGAAGTGGAAGAAGAATTGCCCGTGAAAACTTCAAGGCGAGGCAATCATTGGCCGCTCCGGAAGCGGCCAAGTCCCCAGTGAAGGAAGACAAGCCTCCAGCTAAAACTCCTTCCAGCGAGGAAGATCGATGGCTGCCCCGGCTCCATCCTCTCCTCCAGTGGAGAAGCCCAAACACCAACAGTCGCCGTAGCAAACCCGTTGAGGACTTGCTTAGCTCCGAACCGGTGTCGCGCTCCGGGCGGAAAATCAAACCCAAGAAGTACTTTGGTGAATTCGAAGAAGAGGAAGTCGTCATAGTAGCTGCACCGTCAAGGTTGCTTCCCCCGTTAAAGCCGTTGTCAAAAGTTCCCCAGTGGCCAAGGCGGCTTCCCCGAAAGTCATCGTCAAAAGTTCCCCCCTAGCAAAGAAGATCCCGGCTAGGGCCGCCGTACCGAAGAAGGATTCTCCACGAAGCCGAGGCAGCTTCCCCAGTCAAGGCATCATCTGGCGGTGGAAAAGACCATGGAACTGCGAAGAAGCGCGCCAAACTACTGGAACCGAAGGAAGGAAGCGGAAGTGGTGGTGATGAGGTGGACAGAAACTCGATGAGATTTCGCCCAATACGGAGGAGCGGTGATTCAAGCGGGGCGTCAACGATCACCATCATGCGGCGAAGGAGGAGGACGAGAGGGGAGGCGATGGAGACTGCCGAGGAAGCGTGAAGAGGTAGGTTGTTCATTACTTATACATTGTCTTGGTTTTGTACCTAAAACGTCCTTGGTTGATTGGTTTGACTTTATTAACGAGATTTTTAGCCCTAGGCTAGTTCATCTCGGGACAACGGCTTACTTCCCTTCCGAAGGAAGTCGTCACTATAACTTTTTACGTCATATGTGACTATGTGGGGATGGGATTCGATCCCAGGTCCTCGGCGTGAGAGGCGAGTGTTCTAACACTACACCAGGTCCGTCCCCTAAAACGCCTTATGAATATTCAAAAATATTTGAAAAATTAAATCTTCGAAGGTTTTGTAGCGTTTAGTGTCAATGTAATTTGTTTGAAACATCGATTGATTGAATCAACCGGCGAGTTTATCATAAATCCAGGGCTGGTAGCAAGTCACTTTTTTAGTGACTTGGAGCAATTCTCGATTACTTTTTCAAAAAGACGTATAAATAATTTCAAACGGTTTTGAAAACTAATTGAGAAGAATCACAACCTGTCTTCTAAAACTTTTTAAATGAATCACTTTTTTAACATTTTTTCGCCGTGTACATCCTTAAATTTGCATACAATCAAGATCGCGTTCAAAAACTAGGTAGTTTTTATTATTTCAACAAAATAATATAACAAAATGATAAGCCGTTTCATACAGTTACTTTCGACGTTTTTTCCAGTGTAAAATCGGCTCAAGTAGTGTTTTGTTTTGATTCGTGGTTAAGTCATTTTGTCTATACAGCGGGCGGCGAAAGTAGTGGTTAGGTTGCGAAAGTGAGAATCTTACTTGTCGTTTTGTAAATTCGGAATTAAACGTTTAAAAGTGAAAAATCAGTTGGTAGGAGCGGAACATGTGGAATTTCGCCTGCGAACACGTAGATCAAAAGTAAGTTTTATTCACTTTTTGACTTGAGACTATTGAATAAGTTTCGAGAATTCTCGCGAGACGGCCCACTATTTACCTTGTCTTAAATGTTAAATTTATGCTCATTCGAAAGCTCCTGGTCGAGTAAGTAAGTACCGTGGGGTAATGGACAAAAAATCGATAGTCAACTTTCATTGTTATGTACATCTAACGTGAATAGGATTCAAACTTTTTTCTACGATACAAATGAGGTACTAAATATACTTCAAATCGTCGTTTATTTCGATTTTTCTGATTGTTATGTATTTGAGTATGAGGCACTAAAAATTTGCGCAAATGATCCCTGCCCACCATGGTGGGTAAGTGGATCAAATAAAAATATCTGTTCTCAAAACAAATGTGGTGTAATGTGTATAGTAAAAATGATATTAATCTCGATCTTGTATAAGTGCTAATTGTTGCATATTAATACTTAAAATTAAAAATTATCTTTTTTCTAAACAAAATATAATGAAAAATATGTATGCATTAGTTACACTTATTCGAACAAAAAAAAAACATTGTAAACTATAATAATTTGGAGAAAATCATCCATTTACACACAAAAATTAAACAGAAGTATTGTAGAATTTCCAACGAAATTTTCGAAAAACACTAGTAGTTTAAAAAATATTAGTTACATTACTTTTGAATAACAAACTGAAATCCTTTATTCTATTTATGAATATATTTGTATCTTATGTTCTGCAACAATTTTATTGGTCAATAAGGTACTAAAATATGCTTCAATTGGAAATTAGTATAATTTTGCTGTTTTGCAATTCAGCTTAGATAAATTTTGAAATTAATTATTCTTTTATACACTTTTTTATACCAAAAAGGTTAAAAAAAAATTGAAGTGGTTAATTCAAATTATATATATAATTGACAATTTAAGCTGGGAATGAAAAAAATAAGGAAAATAACATTTGCGAATATTGAAACTTATTAAAATTCTCGTAAGCAGTCTGCCAATAAATGAAATAATACTTGATCCACTTACCCCACCCATTAAAAGTAGGGTAAGTCAACCCCCCCGCGAAGTGACAGATAAGCAATTTTCACGTACTACTTGCAATGTAACAATGGGCCGTCCACCGCTGCTGGCACGATTTTTCATATGGCAGATCGGGATTTTGTTTCGTTCTGAACGGATGCATAACAACGAGTGGAAATGATATGAAATAAGGGCGAGTTTATATTTATTCTCCTAATGACATAAATTCAATAAAAGCACCAAGTTTTTTCACCAAATTAACCAAACAGCACAAATTTGTTCGGAAAAGATTATATGGCTTATAAGTTTCGTTTTGCGGAAAATAAGTCCATGAGAATGCTGATTAGGTATTTCGCAAAGTAATTAGTTTCGTTTTTTATTGGTTCTGCGTTAAGACTGATGTTTGTAAGTCGCATTGATGCTCTAAGTAGAAGGCGCGGGCCGAAATATTATAAATTACACTGGAAAGCAGGGGTGTAATTGATTGCCACACGAACCAAAGCTCGCTAACATCAATCTCACACGCGGCAAGTCAAACGCGGCCAAGCTGGCAGCAAAATGCTAACCAACGGGATGTCTAACAGCGTTGTGAGCACACTAACACTAACAAAACGAACGGTAAACGTACCTCGTTGCGTATACATGCAATAGTTTATTACATGCGATGTGTATTTTTCTTCTCAAAATTAAAACAACTTTTTCGTTAGTATTTGATATTCTTTTGGCAAAAAGCTTCTAAGTATCATTCTTGCTATTCTGGCGAAAGATAGGGAGTCGATACCGGTTATGGACCTTGCGTATTAAGGACCCCTAAACAATAATCACTCAAAGCAACCTTTACTATGAAATTCACCGGGGAACTTCATTTGCATTATTAGTCAGCAGTTTCAGGCAAAATTTTAGTCTTAGGTGCATAAATACAGAAATTTAAACAGTTTTGTAATTAAACCACGCAAGAGGGTCCATAATAGGCATTTCCAGATGGGTCCATATTGGCACGTCGTCAGCAGCGGAAACATGGGATCAAATGGAGGGTCATAATAGAAACGAAATTTGAACCCGGTAGGGTCCATAATAGGCATAAGGACAACAAGTTTTCCAAAGGAGTATTTCACGGGCTAAATCGAATGTTTTGTGTGCCTCAAAAGCGCAATATGAATAAATACATGGAACTTATTGAAGAGGCTGCACAATCGAATATCATACAAGATAATTGCAGAAAAGCGTCAGAATGAATCTCAGCTGCTAAGGGGTCCATTACTAGCACTGAAATCTATTAAAAAAAACAACTATAAAAATGGAAGATTGCCGCTCCGAAGGCGCAACAAGAGCTACTCAATTGTATCGATAAATTGTAAGTGGAAATTGGGCATCTGGAAAAAGATATTATTTTCCTTTCAAATTCGTTTGTTTCTTTATAATACATTTTTGAAAGTCGAAAAAGTTAAAACAAATGTTAGTTTCCTATGCGACCCTAGACGGCCACGATATTTGCAATATTTTTATTAACAGTACTTTCCACAGTATCTTTACCGAGTCGAACCAGCTATGTTGGATTGTTCCGCACAAAAATCGCTGATTGGAGCTACCAAGAGCAAACTGCAATATTAAACGACCCAAGTCAAACTGTCAGATCGATAGATCCCTACAAGAAAGTGAGCTAATGTGCACGTATAAGTAAATATAATTCAAGCTGATAACTAGAGTCAATTGCCATAAATCATTGATAATCATAAATACAGTCGACTCTCTTTTACTCGATATTCCGTATCTCTATATCGAGTTGGATAACCATAGTAAAAGTGGTTATCATGGCTATCTCGATGTCCCTTAGATTGCACTGGTTTTTGTGTTCTATAATCGGATACCTAATCTTAACAAGCTAGAAGAGTTGACTGTATTAAATAAGAACGCAGACAATATTGCCTTGTTTTGGATGACCAAAGTCTGCATAATCTGGGATAAGCCTGAAAGAGCCATTGTAAACCATGTGTGTCAGCTCGTTGTTCTGACAAATGAATGAATAACATCCTAACCAAAAGTGAGCTAGGGAATGATCATTTCTTCACCATAGCGTTGTTGAATAATGTGTAAAAAATGCTCAGAAACAACGAGCACCATCAATTTTAGGGCGAGATCAGAAGTTATGCGAGAAGTGTTTTAAAATAATTTCAAAAGCACCGGCGTTATCCTAAGGAGCTTAGCATTCGGGCACATCACATCTTATTCAAACCCCACTAGCGAGCCATAAAAAGAATCACAGTTTGTGTTAAAATGATATTACAAATGCAAACCAAAATTGAACTTTTTTTAATTTCATCAGCATAATAAATTTACGCCCTATTTCGAAGCACCTTCCATGATTCCATCGAGTTTACAGTACACGGACCAAAATTTTTCGGTACATTGCTTGTACTGCAGCTGTCATGATGCTCCCGGTTGGGGTAGTGTACTGGTGGATTGGGGATATTACTTGCCGCGAATGATCACTATATGACAGCTGAAATTGAGCAGCTTCAATGCTGTTAAAGCGTTAATTAATATTTACAATCATTTCATTCAATCTTAAAATTACTTACATTCTAGTGTACAATTCAAAAAGTCTGCAAAGCATCCACCTTCCAACTGACTTCTTTCTCTTTCCAAACAATTAAAAATCTACCCTCTCAAGTCAGTGTTGCCAGTTTCAAGCACCTCGCTCCTGAAACTTCCCTTTCTCGAAAAGCTACCTGATTCCCTTCCGGTTTAAACTCGATGGACGTTAGCTCGGCAGGCTTTCGGCAACGATTACCTGTCAAAAAATAGGTGAATGTACGAAGCGTAACTGTCCTTTTTCTCTTCAATATCATGTACCCTTAGCGGGCAGCTTATCTACGAGGTCCTGCAAAAACAATGGATTCACTAGATGTTGCTTTAAAACCTGCTACCGCTAGAGCTGCTTTCAATATTTGGATTATGCGCCAACGATGACGGTTCCAACAATCTTCAATGATTTTGATCATTGTTGTTGCAGGGCCTCGTAGATAAGCTGCCGTTTAGCGTAAGCGCGAATGGGTACTATATAAGAAGAGAAAAAGGACAGTTACGCTTCGTACATTCACCAATTTTTTGTCAGGTAGCCGGCAAAATGATGTCCAGCAAGAATGCGTGCAAAGTGTGCAAGCGCACGGACCATCGCCTGAGATTTTGCCAGGATTTCAGGAGCAATGACACCGGTAGATCGCGTGAACTTCGTGCGAAAATGGAAGCTGTGCGGCATGTGCCTAAATGATCACGGCAATGCAGAGTGCAACTTCAGAATGCGGTGTCGATAGGCGGGTGCATGGAACGGCATAATCCTTGCTGCACGTCGGATCGGATTAGTCGTGATGAACGCTCACATCCGATTGAGAGCAATATTAAATACCGAATGATTCCAGTAAACCTGTCGTTTCGTGACAAATCCGTAACACGTTAGCGTTTTTAGACGAGGGAGCATCGGTCACAATGATCGAGAAGGAACTGGCTGATGAGTTGAGGGCATTCCGCAGAAGCTCGAAATCAGGTGGACTGGAGATGTTGCCCGTGTCGAGGAGGGCTCGAAGCGAATAAGTCTGAAGAAGACTAGGAAGCGCATCAGCTGCTTGATGAATGAGGTGTGCACTAGAGTGTCATCCCGGGACAAAAATCCCGGGATTTCACAAATTTCGGGATTTCCCGTTTCCGGGATTTTATTTCTGACATCCCGGGAATCCCGGGATTCCCGAAATGTAGTAAGAAAAAATAATAATAAACGAGTAATTATGTTCATGAAAAGATCAATTAACCAAGTAAGAAACTCATATTTTTATTTGTCTAAACTCATATTTGTCTAGCTGAGATAACAAATTTGAAAGTAACCTAAACCGCCGCAAATCGTAGTCAGTACCATTTGTAAAAAGTAGGCATTGAGAAAATTTACTGAGAAGTTTTCAATCTCGTTTTCCATACAAATATCTTAGGAGATTGGAACATGTTTCGATCTCAATGGAACTTTCTTAATTTGCTTTTCCTTCGTTAACTTTCGAAGAAAAATATAAAGATGACCAAATAACGATTCATTTTTGTTTTACACGATACGAAACATCTGCTGTGGGACTGACATGCGTTCATATTCATTATGAGATAATTCGACTTGGTGTTTTTTCTTAATTTTACTGTACAAAAAGTGATTTCTCGTTAGTGCAGCTGAAAGATCATTAGAAGATATAACGAAAACTGATATCAACTCAATTTTGTCCAAAATGCAAATGGGATACTTGCGATTCACGGCAGTAAACTTCAGTCAATAATTTTCAGTAATTAAACCTAAAGTTGCTTTAAATAATTGATAATTGCTTAAAATTTATGACTTAAGTTTTTATCATACTTCCATTATTTATAAGTGTTATCTTCTTCTTCTTTCTGGCGTTACGTCCCAACTAGGACAAAGCCTGCTTCTCAGCTTAGTGTTCTTATGACCACTTCCACAGTTATTAACTGAGAGCTTTCTATGCCAATTGACCATTTTTGCATGTGTATATCGTGTGGCAGGTACGATCATACTTTATGCCCTGGGAAGTCGAGAAAAATTTCCAACCGAAAAGATCCTCGACCGGTGGGATTCGAACCACGACCCTCAGCTTAGTCTTGCTGAATAGCTGCGCGTTTACCGCTACGGCTATCTGGGCCCTAATATAGAGAATTTGAAAAAATCCAGCAAACCCATAATTAGTCAAGCTGAGTTTTGATTTTTGTCAGGTTACTTCATCAGAATAAGTAAGTCTTATGTGATTTGCTATATTTAACATATTATTTTAGAAAGTTACATTATCTATTTATTTCATTGAAAAACATTGTATTGTTAAATTTGTACTTCCATTTCAACCGAAATGCTAGTTTTATTGAAAATTTGATAAATCCCGGGATCCGGGATTTCCCGGGACAAGCACAGAATTTTTGTCCGAATCCCGGGACGAGCAAAATGGCCGGGAAATGGACACTCTAGTGTGCACCGTTGGAGAGTTGGCGTTGCTGGGCAATCGCTAGATGCTCACGAGATGGCAGAGCGATACGACCACCTTCGGGACATACCGGTTACATCGTATAATAAAGGCCGCCCAAGGATTCTTATCGGATTGAATAATCTTCATACGATGGCGCCAATCGATGCCAGGTTAGGCGGATCAAGAGAACCGATAGCGGTCAAATCACCGTTGGGATGGACAATATACGGTCCGAGTAATATAGTTGAATCGTCCAATGCTCATGTTGTTGGTTAGTTTGGGCAAGATAGCCGGACTTTCGTTAATGAAGCATATGCGAAGTAGTAGTGTTCTGGCGAAACGAAAAGGTAGTCAACCGTATAAGAGGAAAAAGTGACTGGTAGGTAATTCCGGGAGTAACCGGTGAACGGCTACCGGAGCTACGGGCTGGGGAGTGTTGACGGCGCCGAGCTCTACCCAAGCTCAGCAATGAGAGTGAGAAGTGAGAAGGGTGAGAAGGGTCACCGAGACAAGCGATACGCGCGACCGGTCAACTGCGGTGGAAGGTCGTTGATGATGATGTGTTGTCAAACGAAAAGTACAAAACATAAACAAAAACAAACTCGGGAGATAGTTGATGTGGAGTTTGAGCAAATCAATAAGTTTTTCTGTGTGAAGCAAATTAATTAGTTTTCTGTGTGAATATATCACGAAAAAGAAGTAGGTGAGATCGGTAATTATCCGAAACGATTTATTCGTAAGTAATTATAATTTATGTATAACAGGAAGGACTTGTAATCGAAATCAGTACCGCATCGTTGTAAGAGGGAAAGAGAGTGAACTATTTATTGTAAGTGTTGTATCAGGGGATCGAATCACGGACTTATTCTTCGGAAAACAATCACTTCAACACACGAGCGTTTATTCAAACTAACAACTAATTTATTGACGGATTATCAAGGCGGTTTATTCTTTACTTCTGATTGGTACACTTTATTTCGCACGCTGTTGGTGACAAATCTGATCTCTTACTGATCGTCTAATCGAATACGAATGGAAAAAAAGGATCTGACGTGCAAGTCGATCGAGGC